>NC_090282.1:6591053-6896953 GCF_037392515.1 Haliotis asinina
GTGAGAGACATAGTAATACAACAATTCAGTGGTCACCTGTGAGAGACACAGTAATACAATAATTCAGTGGTCACCTGTAAGAGACATAGTAATACAATAATTCAATGGCCACCTGTGAGAGACACAGTAATACAATAATTCAGTGAATGTGTGATGATGCTCTCATCAATACTCCAGATATATGTATTGGTCTGAAACTAATCAGGTCTGCACCAGATGAGCCACTGATTGACATCATGTGCCCTGCATGTTGTCACGGTATGAGGCCATGCACCCATCCAATCATGCCTTCAAGCATTTGGTACTAGGGATCTCTTCTGTGTTTGGAATCAAACTGGGAGAAGATTGAGTGACCAGAGATGGTGAGGGCATATATACATAGAGACAAATACTTAAGAATACTTCATGGTAAACATACACACATGTGTAACTCTACTTAGCTGAGAGTTAACAGTTCCATAAATGCAATACAAATTAGAAGTCAACTCTTATCCATATATATGTCAGCAGTAATGACTCAAGCCCACTGTATTATCAGCCTGTCAGTTGTCTGCCAGGGAATGGAACAATTCTCTATGGATTATACAAACATACACACAAAGTCTTGTTTCTAAATGCCAGTCAACAAATTCATAATTTCGTTTAATAGCAAAATCCCTAACGTTTTCCCTATGCACATTGTTTACAGAAACACTCAGATGAACCAAACCTTAACTGTAAACTCCAGGCAAAAGTTCATAGATCAAGTATCGATGTGATTTTATTGAAAACACTTCCTGACAGGTAACCTTGATTGAAGATTTTTTCAGATTTTAAGTTCATGTGCCATGTTCTCACATCAAAACACAATTCTCGGGATCAACAAAATAGTGTACCTGGTAGGAATGCAGCTGCTTTCTGTGCTTTGGGTGCAAACTGCGCACTGTGTGGGTGTGAACCAATGCTTTCATCATCGTCCGGACTGACCACATCTGGCCGACTAAGGTCATGAGCACATGCAGCAGCAGGAACTATCGGCCTCTTGCTGCCGCGGTAGTGGATTGGGATCTTCTCTGAAACAGGTAACAACTACTGCAACAGCAACTACAGCAACACAGACAACAACACGATCCTCCACATGTAAATTAGGGGTCAACACCATACACTAGGTTTGTCAAATAACCAGATTCTGGGAGAGACTATCTAGATTTCCAGTTGTCTGTGTTTACGGCCATGATTAATCCTGTTGATGATGATGTTCCTGTTGTCATACATGTTCCATGCAGAGAGAACAATTAAGAAAGCCCTCTAGTCTGTGATACTTGACTCCTTGGACGAATATGCGTAATTTCAAATACCGCATATCAACCATCTGTATCACCTGATGATCATTTGTAGCTTTTATGCAGCTGTGCAAACATAAAACAGTAGAGAGGTGAATATACTGAGGTGAAAAAGATAACATTTGTTTCAGTTTAAAATAATCCTGACATATCAGTACTTTTAATCAATTCCACAGCAAACTTACATAATCACAATTTTGTTGTACACACAGCATGCAAATAGTACTGTAACAAATATTCCCTCACTTCAGACGATGTCTTACCTCCTCTCAGAGTTCATGGTGACACCTCTACCCCCAAGACTTACCCCCACTCAGAGTTGAGAGTGACACCCCTACCCTTAAGTCTTACCTCCACTCTGAGTTGATGGTGATACACCCAGCCCTAAGTCTTATCCCCACTCTGAGTTGATGGCGACACCCCTACCTCCAAGTCTTACCCCCACTCAGACTTGATGGCGACACCCCTACCCTCAAGTCTTACCTCCGCTCTAAGCTGATGGCGACACCCCTTCCCCCAAGTCTTAGCCTCACTGAAAGTTGATGGCAACACACCTACCCCCAAGTCTTACCTCCACTCTGAGTTGATGATGACACACCTACCCCCAAGTCTTACCCCCACACAGACTTGACGGCGACACCCCTACCCCCAAGTCTTACCCCCACTGAGAGTTGATGGCGACACACCCTTTAGCAGAAACATGTCTTAAATGTTCATGCCTCAGTTCATGGTACAGAACATTCCATTGTGAGCTAGACATACACACTTGTCAAGTCCGTAAATGTCATTGTGCTCTATGTGTTTGATCACATTAATGTTGACAGAACTCAGTTATCTTCATGGTCTAGTGACCATATATTTCCAATGTCTGGGTGTCCAGTTAGTGCCTCATGAGAAACTGAGGCTCTGTCCACATGCAAACAGAGTAACCAAGAGCTGCTGTATTGATACACATGACAACATTTGTCTTTTAATAGCTTGTAGTAAACCTCAACTTGAGTTCAGAAAGGCTGTGCCATCAAACACCTGCTGTTACACATTTTCACTGGTACAAAACTAGTTAATGGTAGATTCCAATGACCACAGTGTATCTGAGTTACAGACAAAGACTGCTTGTTTGTCTGTGGTTAGCACCCCCTAATAACATCTCCAAATGTCTGCTTCAAGATACACAGTTTCAGTTCTTTAGGACCATGAGTGGCAAAATGAGTCCCATGTCCACTGCTGCCTTTGAAAACATGACACTTCCACTGGGTACATGATAAACCCACTGGGTACATGACACATCCATTGGGTACGTGATATGCCCACATTCCCTTGTATTTAAACAGAATCTCCATCAGGAATCATCTCCGAAAACAGACATCCCACAGCTTGACATCCACATTAACATGCACTCCTCCTAGGAATGTAGATGTCTACAACAGCTTGATAATGTGTGTGCTGGTCTCTTGCTGGTTCTGGCAATATCAACCGTGAGATTAAGTCTCCTACAGCCTTGATACCTGCCTGATAATGTAAGCATTCAACTGATTCGGGATAAGATGTCACTGACATGAGAATGCTAGGCTGATAGTGGTCCTGTGGGGTGGACATTTATACAGAAAGTAATCAGATACCTGACAACTTGAATCAACATCAAATTTGGTACCATTCAAACTAATCTCCATAAATCCTGTACAGAGAAAGGAATTCATGAACAAGATACAAGATACACACAGTTTTTGATATGAAAGAAACGATCTCAATCAAATAGTAATCAATCATTGATAGACTTCATTGCCAAATCACTGAAACAACTCCTGAGATAAATACATCTGCTGACAATCCGATAGCCACATTTACAGCAAGTCAGTAAGACCTCCTGTCTTGACAACGTTGACAACAATATCCACAACTTTCCTGTGTGGTACAGCATCCCACAGCAAAGGATCATCAGGTAATGGGTTCAAAACCCAGCATTCAAGCAGTCATCAGATAAACCCAAGTGAAGTGAATGACTGAGTGAGGGAATTCTCCAGGAAGGTGAGTCAGTTCAGACTGTGATAATGTAAATTTGCTTGGGTCCCCCAACAAAATGATGTCCCAGAAAACCTGCATTATTTAACTATGCAACTTAGCTAAAAGCTCCTTGTACAAGAACGTTTAAGGCAAGTATCAGAGACTTCAAAAGTACCTTTCATGGAAAACTATCTTTCAAACATACTTATGAAGACATTCTTACATTATTCCATTGTCAGAAAGGCTCTATATGTTAATCCCAAAATTCTACAAAATATTCAAGCACAAATGCAATTGTTTTAATATCATTCACTGCTGATATGCTATGGACTAACAATTTTCACCATGTTACGGAATACTTCTGGCTGTAGGTTACAGTGTTCACACCAGTGTTCACACCAGTGTTCACACCAGTGTTCACAACACTGTTAACAATACTCTAATTTGCCAGCTGGCCATCTGGGCCTGCTGCCGCCTGCAGACTTTAAATTTGACAGGCCTTGAGTGAAATCTGCAGGTCCATTTTGTTAAAGTCAAACCAAAAAAGGCAAAATGGACTGCACTATACAAAATTTCACACTGTTTCTACAAAATCAGTTATCGAAGCCTGTGGTGTAGAGATGTTTTTATTTGTTAAAGACTGGTGTTGACATTCCTATGCACTAACTGCTGAAATACCAGGAAGTGAGACTGTAAGTTATTGTGAGACTCCAGTTGAAAAAATGTACTTGAGGCCACAAGAGCCTGCAGATATTTGAAACTGATGGCCCAATACAATAACCGGTGTTTGGCATCTGGGCCAGTGATTATACCACAATGGTTATGTTAGTCCTTAATATCATACTTTAAACAGTCCCTAAACACCACACATTAAGTGGTTCCTATCTGTTTCTTGAATACATGTGTGTTGTGGTTCTAAATATCCTCTCATTTCTGGCTCCCAAATACAATATCCTCCATTCATTCTGAATATGATATATCCTAGGTGGTTCTGTTAGGTTCAAATGTTTTGGTGGATCATTTGGTTTCAACGGCCTAGCTGGCTACTTTTGGTTCAATGTCCCTGAGACTCCTTTGGGTTCCACAGCATAGGTGGCTGCTTTGGATTCAATAGGCTGGGTGGTTCCTTTGAGTTCTGCAGCCTGACTCCTTTGGGTTCTATAGCCTTGATGGCTCCTTAAGGTTCCACAGCCCAGGTGACTCCTTTCAGTTTCAAAGGGCTATATGGTTCCTTTGGGTAGCTGGTTCCTTTGTCTTCATGGCTCCTTCTGGTTGAATAGCTTTGGTGGTTCCTTTGGGTTGAATAGCCCAGGTAGCTCCTTTGGGATCAACAGGCTAGGTGGCTCCTTTGGGTTTTGCATCCTAAGTGGATCTTTCAATGCCTCTGATGGTTCCTAAATAACATGTTCCAGTCATGAAAGGTGACTTTTTAAAAGCTCACTACAAAAGGTGACTCGTGAAGTACCACACCCTAGTGGGATCCTAAATACCACACTTATGGTGACTCCAAATACCACATCTTATGAGCCTCTTAAATACCATAATCTAAATAGATTCTAAGTACCAACTCGTAGGCAGACACAGATATGTTTTCCAAATTTGTTCCCATATAATGTAAATCAATAAATAATGTGTGTATTAAATAATGCAAGTGCAAACCTAAAAACGAAAATGTGTACATTTATTAGTGCGAGGAGGCAACTCAGGACATTATTGACTCACTAATGACTATGCTCACTAATTTTGGAAATACAATTAATCTGTCGCTATTATGAGCATCTTAATTCTCCCTGAACATATGCGTGTTTGGATCAAAGACAGCTTTCCTTTCAACTGTTAGTACTAGTAATTGACAGTAGAGAGGATGATCTCAGTTTGTGACATTTCAAACTCAAATAGCATACAAAAGTGTTTGGAAGATGTATCATGCATCACACTGCATTAACAGACAATTATGCTGAAGTACGTAACTGTAACTAAGTGTCAGCCTGTCCGTCTTCCAGATCTACATACTCCAGAAAAGTCTACTCATATGGAGGCTGCAAATAATGCTATTATAGCCTAAACTGCTTCACTACCTCATTGTAATTTCTCCCGAAAACCAGTTGTTGTTATTTCTTGGTGGTTGTTAAATGTAGCAGCCTTAGTAGATCCCAGTCACCATGTCCAAGCTGGCGTATCTAACAGTGACCATAGATATACAACCAGGGGTGTTATACTTACCATGTTCCTGGTGTTCCTTCACACTCAGTATAGCTTGCAAAAACGTGTGTAACTTTCCATGCACATAGCATTCTTTACACAGTTTCTTCTTATCCATCGTGACTTCAAGTGAAGTGACTTCAAGTGAAGTGACTTCAAGTGAAGTGACTTCAAGACATATGGTCCATACCATCCAGGTGGAACCTGCGTCCCCTAGTGCTGTTGGAGATACTACCCAGCCAGCACTCATACATACACCAGGGCAGGTGCACACATGGTATACACTGGTGAGCAGTGAGAGGACAAGTGACACACAATCTGTGTCTCCAACACGTCATACCTCACAGACTCTGCATGTCATGCCATGTTTAGGTATCATGATTACAACAGTTCAGATTGTGTTCATCAGCTTCACTGACTCTACCCACTGGTAAGTGTCACTGAGATCTTAGTCTGTCATACACACAAGAAACCATCAGTCATGCTTACACTTGTTGAAACACAATGAAACCAATGGGGATGAGATAACAAAAAGTATAAACATGAATATTGCCAACAAATGAAAGGAAAGCATCAACATAACAAAGAACCAACTCAAATCTACTTTGTATGTCCCACAATTCTCTCTCTCTCTCTCTCTCACTCACTCACTCACTCCTATGCATACATTTCATCATGATGCTAGCCAACACAATCAATCATTTTTTCAATATCGGGCCACCAGTCAGTCATGTACTATTATCAGCACATCAGCAAAGTACATTTTATCCCCTTATAGATTCTAACCCAGGTGGAGTACATTGACAGGAAACCACATGAGCTACTTGGCAATCAATTGTCACCCTACTTTCAAACACCTACAGTGTATTTTTAACAATTTTGAAAGACATCATCCACAACATCACTGCACGACTCCATAGTCTACTAAACCACACGACTCGGCTAAATCCAGTAAGTTCATCTACAATAACTCACAATAATGATCGTAAACTCTTCAAGATGCCAAGCACCAAGACCCTAACATGTCTAGCAGCAACAGCAGCAACAGCAGCAGCAGCAGCTGCAGCAGCTGCAGCTGTATCCACTCACCCTGAGCATCTAACAGCTGGATCAGCTTGGCTACTATCTTGGCCCTCTTAACATTTGGAGGCTTCGTCCGCTTCAATCTAAACACTCCTTGAAACCAGTAACAGTCAGAAGGATGCATGATTACCTCAACTTGTTGCTAGTCAGTAACCAAACACGTGATATCTCTGGAGAAATGTGTGTATGCACTCAGTGTAAGGTGTGCATGAGTGGAAAATCTACACCTTGGCTTTTCCACGCTCATTACTCAAGTCAACAAACTGAGACTGACTGTATGGCCAGTTTGTAACTACAGCAAATAGAAACCAGTCTATGTACATAATGCACAACCATACTACAACCTTATTAGTGCCAATAAACTGTAATATTTATGATTTATCAACACTTGAATTATATGTCAAGTAAGCTCTACCTTGCACGTCTTCATGTCCTGGCATCAGTCTGTGGTCACTGACCTAGAAGCTGAGGTTATTGGACTATGTCAGTTTTGTATTTACTGCCTTAGATGAATTAAGCATCACTTTGAAATAAACTAAAACCATAAATTTCAATATTCACAAAAAGAAAACCAAATTTTGACAAATTAGTCATTTGGTATAGTTTCTTATTATCATGAGTGTATTTATGCAATTCTGTAAATTAAGAAGAAAAAAACCCAAATGAGAAAAGATTACCATGCCTTTTTCTAAATTAATCATCACTTTTTCTCTCACCTTTCCTATTTATATGAAACTTTAAAATAATAAAAAATTCTATACAGAACAATATAAGCATACTCACCAACCACATTACTGACCACTGACTACCTCTTACTCCTTGCATAAGAAAACATTACTTTTTCCTCATGACCATGGCAAGTTGCTGTGTATGTCTACAGCTATATTTACTGTTGCAAAAACATAAACTAATATCTGTTTAATTTTATGTGTTAGTACATTATAAAAGTCACTTGGTAAATATATCTTGGTGAAAAATATGCGCTAAACTTGGCAGCATTCTATGCCCAGTGCCCCAGCTACTATAAATCAGTACTGAGGTCAAATGGTGTGTGCCTCACTACAGATCTTGGGGTTCTAGTCTCATCATCATTGATCAAAAAGACTGAATTCTGGTCTTTGATTGTATAGCACTGGACACTTAAAACACTTAAACCAAACTTCAGCCTGCAAGGACAACTTTGAAGAATGGAGAATTTCTTGCAAAAACCAACTAAATCTGCAGCCAAAATTTTACTGCCTATAGAAACAATAGCGTCATTCAATGGCAAGTACAACCAATGAGATTTATGAGGATGGTTTGGGTTTGGTCTGGGTGTATTTTGGGTAACTATGGATCTGCTAATGGTTTTGGTGCATTTGGGGCAGGTTTTGATCTACTGTTTTAGATGCATTTTAGAAGTTGCTGAGCTGAAGGTGACGGAACAAATTTTATGGATGATCAACTTCTTTATTTTCACAATGGCGACATTTCGGTATGGATTCTTATACCGTTTTCAAGCATATGGGAGGACAAGGTGTCTCAGTTTGTATACAGGTACATGAGATATTGCTGAGGAGATTAACAATAACAACAACATAATTGAGGAGATGAGATAACAAAAACATCAAAGGATATAACTTGAGTTGTTGACATAACCAGTAATTGGTGTGAAGCCGGGGTGTGTGTGTGTGTGTGTGTGTGTGTGTGTGTGATTACAGCTTTGAGGAGACCAATTAATAAAGGATTAGTGACGGATGGCAGAGATTAATATTTGTTGGTTAGAGTGTCGAATTAATCAGGTAGAAATATACCCTGATCCCTGTTTATAGAAGGGTTGTGTCTGCGGATGTGAATAGCTTCTGCCAATCTTCTCTGCTTGTACTCATGTTTGTTGCTGGAGATGTTTTGATGTATTTGTGTCCAGTTTTGTGGTTTCATGGGTATGACTGTGTACTCATGGCAGGATGGTGTGTACTAAGGGGTGAACTGTATGGATTACAGGTTGGGTCAAGTGTATTAAGGGTTGGGAATGATGGTATTGAGGGTCAGACCAAGTGTATAAAGGGTGGCAGTGATGGTATTGAGGGTCAGACCATGTGTATAAAGGGTGGCAATGATGGTATTGAGGGTCAGACCAAGTGTATAAAGGTTGGCAATGATGGTATTGAGGGTCAGACCATGTGTATAAAGGGTGGCAATGATGGTATTGAGGGTCAGACCATGTGTATAAAGGGTGGCAATGATGGTATTGAGGGTCAGACCATGTGTATGAAGGGTGGCCAACATGGTATTGAGGGTCAGACCAAGTGTATAAAGGGTGGCAATGATGGTATTGAGGGTCAGACCAAGTGTATAAAGGGTGGCCATGATGGTATTGAGGGTCAGACCAAGTGCATTAAGGTGGCAATGATGGTATTGAGGGTCAGACCATGTGTATAAAGGGTGGCCATGATGGTATTGAGGGTCAGACGAAGTGTATTAAGGTGGGAATGATGGTATTGAGGGTCAGACCATGTGTATAAAGGTGGCAATGATGGTATTGAGGGTCAGACCATGTGTATAAAGGGTGGCAATGATGGTATTGAGGGTCAGACCAAGTGTATAAAGGTGGCAATGATGGCATTGAGGGTCAGACCATGTGTATAAAGGGTTCCAATGATGGTATTGAGGGTCAGACCATGTGTATAAAGGGTGGCAATGATGGTATTGAGGGTCAGACCATGTGTATAAAGGGTGGCCCTGATGGTATTGAGGGTCAGACCAAGTGTATAAAGGGTGGCAATGATGGTATTGAGGGTCAGACCAAGTGTATAAAGGGTGGCCATGATGGTATTGAGGGTCAGACCAAGTGTATTAAGGTGGCAATGATGGTATTGAGGGTCAGACCATGTGTATAAAGGGTGGCCATGATGGTATTGAGGGTCAGACGAAGTGTATTAAGGTGGGAATGATGGTATTGAGGGTCAGACGATGTGTATAAAGGTGGCGATGATGGTATTGAGGGTCAGACCATGTGTATAAAGGGTGGCAATGATGGTATTGAGGGTCAGACCAAGTGTATAAAGGTGGCAATGATGGCATTGAGGGTCAGACCATGTGTATAAAGGGTTCCAATGATGGTATTGAGGGTCAGACCATGTGTATAAAGGGTGGCAATGATGGTATTGAGGGTCAGACCATGTGTATAAAGGGTGGCAATGATGGTATTGAGGGTCAGACCAAGTGTATAAAGGTTGGCAATGATGGTATTGAGGGTCAGATCATGTGTATAAAGGGTGGCCATGATGGTATTGAGGGTCAGACCATGTGTATAAAGGGTGGCAATGATGGTATTGAGGGTCAGACCATGTGTAAACAGGTGGCAATGATGGTATTGAGGGTCAGACGAAGTGTATGAAGGTGGGAATGATGGTATTGAGGGTCAGACGATCTGTATAAAGGTGGCAATGATGGTATTGAGGGTCAGACCATGTGTATAAAGGGTGGCCATGATGGTATTGAGGGTCAGACCATGTGTATAAAGGTGGCAATGATGGCATTGAGGGTCAGACCATGTATATAAAGGGTTCCAATGATGGTATTGAGGGTCAGACCATGTGTATAAAGGGTGGCAATGATGGTACTGAGGGTCAGACCATGTGTATAAAGGTGGCAATGATGGTATTGAGGGTCAGACCAAGTGTATACAGGGTGGCAATGATGGTATTGAGGGTCAGACTAAGTATATTAAGGTGGGTATGATGGTATTGAGGGTCAGACCATGTGTATAAAGGGTGGCCATGATGGTATTGAGGGTCAGACCAAGTGTATAAAGGGTGGCAATGATGGTATTGAGGGTCAAACCATGTGTATAAAGGTGGCAATGATGGTATTAAGGGTCAGACCAAGTGTATAAAGGGTGGCAATGATGGTATTGAGAGTCAGACGAAGTGTATTAAGGTGGCAATGATGGTATTGAGAGTCAGACCAAGTGTATTAAGGTGGCAATGATGGTATTGAGGGTCAGACCATGTGTATAAAGGGTGGCCATGATGGTATTGAGGGTCAGACGAAGTGTATGAAGGGTGGCAATAATGGTATTGAGGGTCAGACTAAGTGTATGAAGGGTGGCAATGATGGTATTGAGGGTCAGACGATGTGTATAAAGGGTGGCAATGATGGTATTGAGGGTCAAACCAAGTGTATAAAGGGTGGAAGTCATGGTATTGAGGGTCAGACCATGTGTATAAAGGGTGGCCAACATGGTATTGAGGGTCAGACGAAGTGTATAAAGGTGGCAATGATGGTATTGAGGGTCAGACCATGTGTATAAAGGGTAGCAATGATGGTATTGAGGGTCAGACGAAGTGTATTAAGGTGGGAATTATGGTATTGAGGGTCAGACGATGTGTATAAAGGTGGCAATGATGGTATTGAGGGTCAGACCATGTGTATAAAGGTGGCCATGATGGTATTGAGGGTCAGACCATGTATATAAAGGTGGCAATGGTGGTATTGAGGGTCAGACCAAGTGTATGAAGGGTGGCACTAATGGTATTGAGGGTCAGACTAAGTGTATAAAGGGTGGCAATGATGGTATTGAGGGTCAGACGATGTGTATAAAGAGTTGCAATAATAGTATTGAGGGTCAGACTAAGCGTACAAAGGTGGGAATGATGGTATTGAGGGTCAGACCATGTGTATAAAGGGTGGCAATGATGGTATTGAGGGTCAGACCAAGTGTATAAAGGTTGGCAATGATGGTATTGAGGGTCAGACCATGTGTATAAAGGGTGGCCATGATGGTATTGAGGGTCAGACCATGTGTATAAAGGGTGGCAATGATGGTATTGAGGGTCAGACCATGTGTAAACAGGTGGCAATGATGGTATTGAGGGTCAGACGAAGTGTATGAAGGTGGGAATGATGGTATTGAGGGTCAGACGATCTGTATAAAGGTGGCAATGATGGTATTGAGGGTCAGACCATGTGTATAAAGGGTGGCCATGATGGTATTGAGGGTCAGACCATGTGTATAAAGGTGGCAATGATGGCATTGAGGGTCAGACCATGTATATAAAGGGTTCCAATGATGGTATTGAGGGTCAGACCATGTGTATAAAGGGTGGCAATGATGGTATTGAGGGTCAGACCAAGTGTATACAGGGTGGCAATGATGGTATTGAGGGTCAGACTAAGTATATTAAGGTGGGTATGATGGTATTGAGGGTCAGACCATGTGTATAAAGGGTGGCCATGATGGTATTGAGGGTCAGACCATGTGTATAAAGGGTGGCCATGATGGTATTGAGGGTCAGACCAAGTGTATAAAGGGTGGCAATGATGGTATTGAGGGTCAGACCATGTGTATAAAGGTGGCAATGATGGTATTAAGGGTCAGACCAAGTGTATAAAGGGTGGCAATGATGGTATTGAGAGTCAGACGAAGTGTATTAAGGTGGCAATGATGGTATTGAGAGTCAGACCAAGTGCATTAAGGTGGCAATGATGGTATTGAGGGTCAGACCATGTGTATAAAGGGTGGCCATGATGGTATTGAGGGTCAGACGAAGTGTATGAAGGGTGGCAATAATGGTATTGAGGGTCAGACTAAGTGTATGAAGGGTGGCAATGATGGTATTGAGGGTCAGACGATGTGTATAAAGGGTGGCAATGATGGTATTGAGGGTCAAACCAAGTGTATAAAGGGTGGAAGTCATGGTATTGAGGGTCAGACCATGTGTATAAAGGGTGGCCAACATGGTATTGAGGGTCAGACGAAGTGTATAAAGGTGGCAATGATGGTATTGAGGGTCAGACCATGTGTATAAAGGGTAGCAATGATGGTATTGAGGGTCAGACGAAGTGTATTAAGGTGGGAATTATGGTATTGAGGGTCAGACGATGTGTATAAAGGTGGCAATGATGGTATTGAGGGTCAGACCATGTGTATAAAGGTGGCCATGATGGTATTGAGGGTCAGACCATGTATATAAAGGTGGCAATGGTGGTATTGAGGGTCAGACCAAGTGTATGAAGGGTGGCACTAATGGTATTGAGGGTCAGACTAAGTGTATAAAGGGTGGCAATGATGGTATTGAGGGTCAGACGATGTGTATAAAGAGTTGCAATAATAGTATTGAGGGTCAGACTAAGCGTACAAAGGTGGGAATGATGGTATTGAGGGTCAGACCATGTGTATAAAGGGTGGAAGTCATGGTATTGAGGGTAAGACGAAGTGTATTAAGGTGGGAATGATGGTATTAAGGGTCAGTCAATGTGTATAAAGGTGGGAATGATGGTATTGAGGGTCAGACCATGTGTATAAAGGGGGCAATGATGGTATTGAGAGTCAGAGAAAGTGTATGAAGGTTGGCAATAATGGTATTGAGTGTCAGACTAAGTGTATGAAGGGTGGCAATGATGGTATTAAGGATCAGACGAAGTGTATGAAGGGTGGCCATGATTGTATTAAGGATCACACAAAGTGTATAAAGGGTTGCACTGATAGTATTGAGGGTCAGACCATATGTATAAAGGGTTGCAATGATAGTATTGAGAGTCAGACCAAGTGTATAAAGGGTGGCAATGATGGTATTGAGGGTCAGACCAAGTGTAAAAAGGGTAGCAATGATGGAATTGAGGGTCAGACGAAGTGTATGAAGGTGGGAATGGTTGTATTGAGGGTCAGACCATGTGTATGAAGGGTTGCCAACATGGCATTGATGGTATTGAGGGTCAGACCAAGTGTATAAAGGGTGGCCATGATGGTATTGAGGGTCAGACCATGTGTATTAAGGTGGCAATGATGATATTGAGGGTCAGACCATGTGTATAAAGGGTGGCCATGATGGTATTGAGGGTCAGACGAAGTGTATGAATGGTGGCAATAATGGTATTGAGGGTCAGACTAAGTGTATGAAGGGTGGCAATGATGGTATTGAGGGTCAGACGATGTGTATAAAGGGTGGCAATGATGGTATTGAGGGTCAAACCAAGTGTATAAAGGGTGGAAGTCATGGTATTGAGGGTCAGACCATGTGTATAAAGGGTGGCCAACATGGTATTGAGGGTCAGACGAAGTGTATAAAGGTGGCAATGATGGTATTGAGGGTCAGACCATGTGTATAAAGGGTAGCAATGATGGTATTGAGGGTCAGACGAAGTGTATTAAGGTGGGAATTATGGTATTGAGGGTCAGACGATGTGTATAAAGGTGGCAATGATGGTATTGAGGGTCAGACCATGTGTATAAAGGTGGCGATGATGGTATTGAGGGTCAGACCATGTATATAAAGGTGGCAATGGTGGTATTGAGGGTCAGACCAAGTGCATGAAGGGTGGCAATAGTGGTATTGAGGGTCAGACTAAGTGTATGAAGGGTGGCAATGATGGTATTGAGGGTCAGACGATGTGTATAAAGAGTTGCAATAATAGTATTGAGGGTCAGACCAAGTGTATAAAGGGTGGCAATGATGGTATTGAGGGTCAGACCATGTGTATAAAGGGTGGCCATGATGGTATTGAGGGTCAGACCATGTGTACAAAGGGTTGCAATGATGGTATTGAGAGTCAGAGAAAGTGTATGAAGGTTGGCAATGATGGTATTGAGGGTCAGACCATGTGTATAAAGGGTGGCCATGATGGTATTGAGGGTCAGACCATGTGTACAAAGGGTTGCAATGATAGTATTGAGGGTCAGACCAAGTGTATAAAGGTGGCAATGATGGTATTGAGGGTCAGACCATGTGTACAAAGGGTTGCAATGATGGTATTGAGAGTCAGAGAAAGTGTATGAAGGTTGGTAATGATGGTATTGAGGGTCAGACCAAGTGTATGAAGGGTGGCAATGATGGTATTAAGGATCAGACGAAGTGTATGAAAGGTGGCCATGATTGTATTAAGGATCACACAAAGTGTATAAAGGGTTGCACTGATAGTATTGAGGGTCAGACCATATGTATAAAGGGTTGCAATGATAGTATTGAGGGTCAGACCATATGTATAAAGGGTTGCAATGATAGTATTGAGGGTCAGATGAAGTGTATGAAGGTGGGAATGGTTGTATTGAGGGTCAGACCATGTGTATGAAGGGTGGCCAACATGGTATTGAGGGTCAGACCATGTGTATAAAGGGTTGCAATGATAGTATTGAGGGTCAGACCAAGTGTATAAAGGGTGGCAATGATGGTATTGAGGGTCAGACGAAGTGTATGGAGGTGGGAATGGTTGTATTGAGGGTCAGACCATGTGTATGAAGGGTGGCCAACATGGTATTGAGGGTCAGACCAAGTGTATGAAGGGTGGCCATGATGGTATTGAGGGTCAGACCAAGTGTATAAAGGGTGGCAATGATGATATTGAGGGTCAGACGATGTGTATGAAGGTGGGAATGATGGTATTGAGGGTCAGACCATGTGTATGAAGGGTGGCCAACATGGTATTGAGGGTCAGACCATGTGTATAAAGGGTTGCACTGATAGTATTGAGGGTCAGACCAAGTGTATAAAGGGTGGCCATGATGGTATTGAGGGTCAGACGAAGTGTATAAAGGGTAGCAATGATGGTATTGAGGGTCAGACGAAGTGTATGGAGCTGGGAATGGTTGTATTGAGGGTCAGACCATGTGTATGAAGGGCGGCCAACATGGTATTGAGGGTCAGACCAAGTGTATGAAGGGTGGCCATGATGGTATTGAGGGTCAGACCATGTGAATAAAGGGTGGCAATGATAGTATTGAGGGTCAGACCAAGTGTATAAAGGGTAGCAATGATGGTATTGAGGGTCAGACGAAGTGTATGGAGCTGGGAATGGTTGTATTGAGGGTCAGACCATGTGTATGAAGGGCGGCCAACATGGTATTGAGGGTCAGACCAAGTGTATGAAGGGTGGCCATGATGGTATTGAGGGTCAGACCATGTGAATAAAGGGTGGCAATGATAGTATTGAGGGTCAGACCAAGTGTATAAAGGGTAGCAATGATGGTATTGAGGGTCAGACGAAGTGTATGGAGGTGGGAATGGTTGTATTGAGGGTCAGACCATGTGTATAAAGGGTGGCCATGATGGTATTGAGGGTCAGACGAAGTGTATGAAGGGTGGCAATAATGGTATTGAGGGTCAGACTAAGTGTATGAAGGGTGGCAATGATGGTATTGAGGGTCAGACGATGTGTATAAAGGGTGGCAATGATGGTATTGAGGGTCAAACCAAGTGTATAAAGGGTGGAAGTCATGGTATTGAGGGTCAGACCATGTGTATAAAGGGTGGCCAACATGGTATTGAGGGTCAGACGAAGTGTATAAAGGTGGCAATGATGGTATTGAGGGTCAGACCATGTGTATAAAGGGTAGCAATGATGGTATTGAGGGTCAGACGAAGTGTATTAAGGTGGGAATTATGGTATTGAGGGTCAGACGATGTGTATAAAGGTGGCAATGATGGTATTGAGGGTCAGACCATGTGTATAAAGGTGGCGATGATGGTATTGAGGGTCAGACCATGTATATAAAGGTGGCAGTGGTGGTATTGAGGGTCAGACCAAGTGCATGAAGGGTGGCAATAGTGGTATTGAGGGTCAGACTAAGTGTATGAAGGGTGGCAATGATGGTATTGAGGGTCAGACGATGTGTATAAAGAGTTGCAATAATAGTATTGAGGGTCAGACCAAGTGTATAAAGGGTGGCAATGATGGTATTGAGGGTCAGACCATGTGTATATAGGGTGGCCATGATGGTATTGAGGGTCAGACCATGTGTACAAAGGGTTGCAATGATGGTATTGAGAGTCAGAGAAAGTGTATGAAGGTTGGCAATGATGGTATTGAGGGTCAGACCATGTGTATAAAGGGTGGCCATGATGGTATTGAGGGTCAGACCATGTGTACAAAGGGTTGCAATGATAGTATTGAGGGTCAGACCAAGTGTATAAAGGTGGCAATGATGGTATTGAGGGTCAGACCATGTGTATAAAGGGTGGCCAACATGGTATTGAGGGTAAGTCGAAGTGTATTAAGGTGGGAATGATGGTATTGAGGGTCAGACAATGTGTATAAAGGTGGGAATGATGGTATTGAGGGTCAGACCATGTGTATAAAGGGGGCAATGATGGTATTGAGAGTCAGAGAAAGTGTATGAAGGTTGGCAATAATGGTATTGAGGGTCAGACCAAGTGTATGAAGGGTGGCAATGATGGTATTAAGGATCAGACGAAGTGTATGAAAGGTGGCCATGATTGTATTAAGGATCACACAAAGTGTATAAAGGGTTGCACTGATAGTATTGAGGGTCAGACCATATGTATAAAGGGTTGCAATGATAGTATTGAGGGTCAGACCATATGTATAAAGGGTTGCAATGATAGTATTGAGGGTCAGACCAAGTGTATAAAGGGTGGCAATGATGGTATTGAGGGTCAGACCAAGTGTAAAAAGGGTAGCAATGATGGTATTGAGGGTCAGATGAAGTGTATGAAGGTGGGAATGGTTGTATTGAGGGTCAGACCATGTGTATGAAGGGTGGCCAACATGGTATTGAGGGTCAGACCATGTGTATAAAGGGTTGCAATGATAGTATTGAGGGTCAGACCAAGTGTATAAAGGGTGGCAATGATGGTATTGAGGGTCAGACGAAGTGTATGGAGGTGGGAATGGTTGTATTGAGGGTCAGACCATGTGTATGAAGGGTGGCCAACATGGTATTGAGGGTCAGACCAAGTGTATGAAGGGTGGCCATGATGGTATTGAGGGTCAGACCAAGTGTATAAAGGGTGGCAATGATGATATTGAGGGTCAGACGATGTGTATGAAGGTGGGAATGATGGTATTGAGGGTCAGACCATGTGTATAAAGGGTTGCACTGATAGTATTGAGGGTCAGACCAAGTGTATAAAGGGTGGCAATGATGGTATTGAGGGTCAGACGAAGTGTATAAAGGGTAGCAATGATGGTATTGAGGGTCAGACGAAGTGTATGGAGCTGGGAATGGTTGTATTGAGGGTCAGACCATTTGTATGAAGGGCGGCCAACATGGTATTGAGGGTCAGACCAAGTGTATGAAGGGTGGCCATGATGGTATTGAGGGTCAGACCATGTGAATAAAGGGTGGCAATGATAGTATTGAGGGTCAGACCAAGTGTATAAAGGGTAGCAATGATGGTATTGAGGGTCAGACGAAGTGTATGGAGGTGGGAATGGTTGTATTGAGGGTCAGACCATGTGTATGAAGGGTGGCCAACATGGTATTGAGGGTCAGACCAAGTGTATGAAGGGTGGCCATGATGGTATTGAGGGTCAGACCAAGTGTATAAAGGGTGGCAATGATGATATTGAGGGTCAGACGATGTGTATGAAGGTGGGAATGATGGTATTGAGGGTCAGACCATGTGTATGAAGGGTGGCCAACATGGTATTGAGGGTCAGACCATGTGTATAAAGGGTTGCACTGATAGTATTGAGGGTCAGACCAAGTGTATAAAGGGTGGCAATGATGGTATTGAGGGTCAGGCGAAGTGTATAAAGGGTAGCAATGATGGTATTGAGGGTCAGACGAAGTGTATGGAGGTGGGAATGGTTGTATTGAGGGTCAGACCATGTGTATGAAGGGTGGCCAACATGGTATTGAGGGTCAGACCAAGTGTATGAAGGGTGGCCATGATGGTATTGAGGGTCAGACCAAGTGTATAAAGGGTGGCAATGATGATATTGAGGGTCAGACGATGTGTATGAAGGTGGGAATGATGGTATTGAGGGTCAGACCAAGTGTATGAAGGGTGGCAATGATGGTATTAAGGATCAGACGAAGTGTATGAAGGGTGGCCATGATTGTATTAAGGATCACACAAAGTGTATAAAGGGTTGCACTGATAGTATTGAGGGTCAGACCATATGTATAAAGGGTTGCAATGATAGTATTGAGGGTCAGACCAAGTGTATGAAGGGTGGCCATGATGGTATTGAGGGTCACACGATGTGTATAAAGGGTGGCAATGATGATATTGAGGGTCAGACGATGTGTATGAAGGTGGGAATGATGGTATTGAGGGTCAGACAAAGTTTATTAAGGGTGGGAATGATGGTATTGAGGGTCAGACCAAGTGTATAAAGGGTGGCAATGATGTTATGAAGTGTATGAAGGTGAGAATGATGGTATTGAGGGTCAGACCAAGTGTATGAAGGGTTGCAATGATGATATTGAGGGTCAGACCAAGTGTATGAAGGTGGGAATGATGGTATTGAGGGTCAGACCATGTGTATGAAGGGTGGCAATGATGGTATTGAGGGTCAGACCAAGTGTATGAAGGTGGGAATGATGGTATTGAGGGTCAGACCAAGTGTATGAAGGGTGGCAATGATGATATTGAGGGTCAGACCAAGTGTATGAAGGTGGGAATGATGGTATTGAGGGTCAGACCAAGTGTATGAAGGGTGGCAATGATGGTATTGAGGGTCAGACCAAGTGTATGAAGGTGGGAATGATGGTATTGAGGGTCAGACCAAATTTATTAAGGGTGGCAATGATGGTATTGAGGCTCGGTTTGAGTGTATTAAAGGTGGGAATGATGGTATTAAGGATCAGACCAAGTGTATTAAGGGTAGATCTAGGGGTATTAAAAAGTGGTTGGGGTGTATTATGTTCAGTTGTTTGACATGCTCAACCTTGAGAGTATAGAACGCATGCATGTGGGTGCATTCAAACAACAATGTGTGCAAACATACTCACTAAATGTCATTACAAACTGCCACACATCCACGCTCCAACAATATGTTCAATGCAATGTCAGAGTTAATGCTACCAATCTCTGAGCGACAGGGAACTGTCAGAGATGGAGGGTTTATTTTCTACAGTTGGGTATCTATCTTCAATGTACACAGCACAATGTGATCATCATTACATTGGTGGCTAAATGTGGTCACGTCACAGCTTCCTGGTTTATGCATAACACCTTTATCTAACATGTCCAGAGTCAATTACCTTCTGAGGTTATGACATTATGTTATATATATTATACTGATGCTACTACATTTGTCAAAAATTAGCATAACCAATATAAGTATGCGATAAAAAAAGAAACAAAAAGTAATCAAAACACAAATCTATATACTTCAGGTAATGTTTAATTAAAGGTAGTCATGGCAGCGGTGTATACATATATCATATATATATGTCATATTGTTATCCAGCTCCACTACAACAGGCAGGTATATGGCTGAAGCAGAATGTAAAGACCATGAAGCTCATGTCAGTTGTATTATAAAAAGCAATTGCCATATTAAAATATAACAAAAAATGAACCCATTAGGTAACACCTCATATCTGAGGGTTTTGATCATGTACATATGTTGCCAAATGAAGAATTATAGCAATATCACTGACTAGTGATCATGCCAGCAAGGTGAGTGAGTGCATTCATAATTATTATTTGCAAACACTGAAGCTATTAGCAGCCAGAATTTTCACTGAAAATAAATATTACAGCATATATCACATCTACAGTACTTAACAACACCAACTCATGTGCACAAGATCTCTTGCATCTGTCTTCTAGCATTGCCATTTTGGTGATCAGCTTTATTTGAAAAGGTCCTTGTCATAATTCTAACATTATCATTTAGAGATTTCAAGGGGTCCTAGACTAAACTGCTATAGGAGCAATGAGCAGAAACCCTAGATCCCACTAATTTTTAATCCTGATGTGGTGCCTTGTCTCAAACAGATCAACTGTTCAGCAATGTCAAGGTTGTTCTTCAAATTGCTACAAATCCTGCCAAAAGTTGTTGTCATGATAGTCAACTGTCACAAAACGTATTGTTTTTTGTATAACCAGGAAGCACACAAGAGAGGTGAGGATGCATGTGTCACTCAAACATACTTACGTTTTATCTTTGTTAATGAATTAGCATCATTTCTCTGATTTTCTGGAACACATTTTACATTTTCAGAAAACAAACTAGATTGTCTATTACTCTGTCTAGTACAATCTTGTGTTCACACATGTAACAGATAATGTTTATAACAGTTACAGATAATGAAGAATAGGTAATGGTTAACTCTGAAGTCACTGTCTAGACTCTGTCTAGACTCTACCGCACTGACAACCTTGACTAACTGTGGAACATAATATCATTATATAACTGACTTATAACATGTTGATTAGCACCTACTTCAGTACTAGAACCAACCTATGTTTCAAGCTTTATTCATGGGTAGATGGTCAAGATGAAGGCACCAATCACTCTGGATTTTCCACACACTTCAAGCTGACATTCTGTGTAGAACTAAAATACTGTTCAAATCAGCATGAAACCTCACTCACTCACTCACGCAACCCTCTCCCTACTAACAGAATCAACATATCTGCCACCATGTTTCATAAGCATGGTTACCTGAGGAGAAACAACACTAATGTTTCATATGGATCACATCTGATGACAGTAACCTCACACACATCTTGAATACATGTTGATTAGTTTGTGCACCGCCCACCTCACACTTTCAATTTGAAAACAAATATTACCTACTAATTCATTCATTCTGCATCCTAATGGCACTTTCCCAAATGTTAAGATCATATCTATACCAACTCAAGGTATAATATTAGTTAGGTTACCATGTCAATACTGATGGTAGGAATCTAAGGTGTACAGATTGGGCCAAGGTCTGCTAACACAGCAGAAATAAAGGTAACATCTTTCCTTTGACAAGTCAAAATAACAAGGTCTAGAGGGAGGAAAATTACAAACCACTCAGCCAATAATCTAGTCTTGTTCAGCATCTTCTTTAAAAAAGAAAGCTAAGGTTTTCTATTTCCAACAGCAACATGCCACCCGCACATTTGCTGACAAGACTGAATTCTATGCTAATCTCCCAATTGCCTCCAGGGCTCTGCAAGTAGCAGGCAGTATGTCTCACCTGCAAAGTTATTCAGGGTGAAGTCAGCTGGCTGGTTGTAGCGTCTCATTGCAATGTCGTTGGAGTGGGTCTGACGGAACACAACAGTGGTAGGGTCAGGGTGACCCCCCAGACCTGCAAGGTGCTGAAACAAACACACTAACAGTGAAGTAAGCTCTCCCAGAAACAACACACCACCTGCTCATCTTCCTACAACAATGTGATCACAGTGACCACGAGAACAATCACAAAAACTACCTCAAACCCAAAACGATCAGGAAAAGACTACTACACCTACTACAAATGATGCTACTGTATCAATAGCTACATGTTTGTGTCTACAATCAATCAGTACAGTTCACCTATAGATATTATGATCAGTATCAACAGTCTACGAATCCAAGAAACTATTCTTAATTTGAGGGAGAAAATTTCATGTTAATTCTACCAAGATCCCTGGATAATTACAGGTCTACACAGAAGTCTACAGTCATCAAATTATAAATGGTTCTAACTGATTCGGTTAGTTACTAAGCAGTTTCCAATATGCATCACTATCACGTTTGTATGGTGGATAACAGTTCTTCAGAGGACAACAGCTTCTTTTGAGCAGCTTTAGTGAGTGAGTTTAGTTTCATGCCCGTGACTTTTAGCAATATTCTAACAATATCATGACAGGGGACTCCAGAAAAGGGCTTCACACATTGTGGGGACTGAACTCAGGTTTTTGGTGAGATGAGCAAACACTAAGCAGCTATGGCTGAAGAGTGGCCTTAAACAGCTATAAAAATGCAATGGTAACCAGTTTGAAAATATCAAATCAAGAGTTTAACCATCATGAAAGATATCTCATGCTTGTACCAAAATTTTAACTATGTACCATTACCATTTCATTACATGTTGAAAGTAAAGACTAGTGTCCACAAACAGATTTTTAATATGGCAGCCATGTCAGCAATTTTGAGAACCATAGTGGAATGTTCTGATCCATTTCAGCTGCTACCATTTGTGGGAAGAAGCATGTGAAGTTTCATCTGTAAATGATCTTCAAAAGAAGATATAATATATCAGGCCATGACATAAACTCACAAATTTCATCACAGGAGAACTGAAAATACAGCAAAATAAGTTGTTTTTCTTAAGAAAACATCTTGAAAACAAGGTTTCAAAAGAACTGGGAAGACAACATTAACAAGTTACATCTCGGCTATATGCTACTGTACCTGGAAAAAAGTGTTTGTGCAGGTGAGTGCGGTAATTAATTAAGGTGTGTCACTCACCTGTAGGCGGGGTTCTCTGGTGAAAGAGGTGCTAGTAGGGAGTACTTGGAGTGAGAGAGTAGAGGATATTACCTGGGTCTGTAACACATGCAGGTTATACTCTGTTAGTACAGCACAGACAGCAGGGTGA
Organism: Haliotis asinina; assembly: GCF_037392515.1. NCBI lineage: Eukaryota > Metazoa > Mollusca > Gastropoda > Lepetellida > Haliotidae > Haliotis > Haliotis asinina. The sequence continues at coordinate 6,613,920 of NC_090282.1, forward strand.
AGTTAGTAGAGTGGAGTATGATGAGAGACAGTTGTTGACCCTTAAACAGCAGCCTTTAGAGAGTTGCAGTTTATACTATTACAAGTCTTTCAACAGTACAGAAAGTATACTGAGAGTCTTAGTTAATACTGATACTCTATTCCCTATCTAACTGTCAGCATTCTTCAATAGCTGACTTTTACACCAGGATCTTCATGGGTCTGTTCAGGTTTCTACATGGTCTACTTATGAGAGAAAAACAAAACAACATATCATTGCAAGCTGGGTTAGTAAACTTCTAAAACTTGTTTCAAACATTAAATTCTTGTTTGACTATTTCCCTCATATATTCAGGCATATTAGTATCGAAAGAACACTAAAGTATTGACGGCACTAAAGATCTAAAACTGGTCAGACTGCTACATGACCAATACCAGTTGTTTCACTAACACCAAGCCTAGGCAGCAGGCAAAATATAAAACTTGTGAAAAACGATTTGAGATAATTTTCTAAAATGGAATGTTTAACATTCATTCTAACAAACATCCAGCTGTCTGTCAGTATTTCTTTCTAATACACGACTTGGCCTTTTTCAAAATTCTAATTCAAAGACAGTGAGAGAAAGATTAGGAAATATGTGACTATTGCCTATAATATTCCTTTCAGTTCTATACAACAAATTTTCATACTGTTACAGTATCTCCTCAAAATAAGTGTTCATCTATGACATACAATTCCTACTTCAGAGTTCACATCACATTCTTGTATTTGATAACATCAGCCACTGATACACTACATAGCAATAAAGTATACATTTGTACATCAATATTCCAGGGTCAACTGTGGACTGTCTCTTGTCAACATAGACACATCAAGTACAAGCAGTGTCCAGTTAGACTGAGTGTAAAAACTACAAATACAATGCGCAAAACAAAGCTCTGATTACTTAGCATTACTTATGTTGAAATATATTTGGTATTTTCATCATTACCTTCAAACAGTTAAACACAATCAGATTGAGTTCATTTTTTGTGTTGAGCTACAAAGAGTTGAATATTGATCTTTTAAACAATTATTGAATAAAATGATAATCACTATGGTTACATGACACCTTTAATAATTTGACATTAAGTCTTTCATATGTTTGAATATAACTATATGATGAGAGAAACAACTCCCAAAATGTGATAAAAGGGTGTGATTGAGAACAAGAAAAAGAAGACATAAAAATAAATATTCATGCAAAGGCCAATATATGAATGGTCTTTCATTATCTGCAACTTATTGACTCAGTAATTATTTGTCATTGACAGAGGGAAGCAGTAAGAGGTCTAAGGTGTGTGGAAATGGCATACAAGGATGTAACGTAGCTTGCAAAGCATCCTCATGATAATCAATACATGCATAATAGAAATCTGGAAATGTATAACAAGGTAGAGAAGTAAAAACTGGCATTAACCTGACACTTTCACAGATGTAATCACTGAAACAAATAAATAGAAATCAAATAAACCTCCTAAAATGTGGCAATAATAACAATAAATATACCAACGTTAATGAGGATAAAGGTGAAATAGGGCTTAATGCCTTATCTCAGATTTTTGTACAAGTATGTATACATGTACTTCCTATCACTTAAAACACTCACTACATGTTATGTATGTGTACATGGTCACAACAAAGATAAATTTCATCACTAATTTGGGGGAAACAACCACAAACCTTATGTAAATTAAGTGCACAAGGATCATGCATCAAACTGATGAAAAGCATGTACAAAACTCATGCATGTCAACAGCTTTGTTTTGTGTAAAGTTTTAATAAGAATTCTCCATTTTTCACTGAGTTTCATCATTTATTGAATGCATGACAATAATCTTTTCATTGTTACGAATTAGTTTTATAATACATCAGTTTATGTATAAGCAGTAACTTTAAACAGTATGGATTATTTCACAAAATTTAGTTAAGAACAGCTGCCCGAAGTGAGTGACTACATTTACACTATTGAGCCTAAACTTTTGATTGGTAGTATATGTGTGGCTACTTGTACTTCCACAGATGTTTTACCATTTGCCAAAGTGACGCCAAGTCACAGTATATTATGGCTACCATGCTCAGAACTTATTCAGATCTGGAAGAGAACATGTCTTTATTTCATCGCCTTAATGCTGAGCATCAGGCAAGGTAACAACACGTGCCATGTTTCTGTTGTGGTAATGCAGCCAGGGATTGACCTCTGACTCTGGGTCACAAGAAAATACCCATGTCACTGACGCAATCTTTAATCAGGTCGAAAAACACATCAGCAACATTCTTGTCAAACTACAAGTTTGGGTATATAAGGAACCTTGTTCACTCAAACTCCATAATACTAGGGCTGGGATGGGTAAACAAGATACCCGGGAGGGGTTGGTAATCAGTTGGACCTTCAAGCCAATGTCAATATATAGGCCTCAATAGCCTGACCCACCATGATCATGTCACTAATACACTAAACAATGTAATACGTTATTCTTTCATGATTAAGAGGCTGTATTGTCTTTCTAGATTTAGACATAATTTACAGTCACCTGTTTTAAATATAATACATGGCTGAGATATTGAAAAACAATGAAACTTCAGTCTCTGCGCTGAAGAATATATCATCATTCCTTACAAATTTTGTCAGGACTTAACATAATAGCTATCAGGGTAGCGTAGGGTTATCGAAGGTGGAGTACCTGGGTAGGAAATGTTTGGAACAAATCCCAGAACCACATTATACAATTCTGTCTTCGACATGTAGTGATGCCAGAGGCAAAGTCTTTACAGCGTGGCTATCAGAGCTTCTGATGCATACAGAAATCATACTTTCTTTATCATGGTCTATGGACCAGTATTCCAAATATCATGCTCGGTAGATACCACTGCTAGTTAGCTTTGGATAAACCCTAAATGGTGGTAGTACTACCATGCTTTTACTTGAAGTAATGGATGGAAGCTGACTAGCCGTCTTGATTTGAATTTCATGTAAAGACATGTAAAGCAAATCCTTATAGAGCAAAGGACAGTAACTCTGCAAAGTAACCTAATGTGTCACAGTCCTTAAAGAGGGTAATATCTGTATCAGTTACCTCCCTCGACATGCTTGGAGTCTTTGACATAAGGGGATTGAAATCCTTGGTCACAAATAAATGATATTAGAAATTTTCTTTAGTGTAGAATTTATTTTCATACTTTTGATATCTGTGTATTAACATATTCAAGATATTTTCAGCTAGTGAAACTATGCCATACAAAGCTAAATCCTAGCAACGTCATAATCCACCTGCTGTCAATGTGGGCTGAACCTGATTACACTGTCTGCCCCAGTGGGAGGTGTATGGTCCTGTGTGCTGGTGACACTATAACTGTCATATCAGCTTACATTCCCCCATATCTAGCAGGTGCTTACGCTATTTATTAACCTGTCAAAGAAGTGGGTCCTGTCATTTCAAGCAGAACATATTCAAAACAAGTAATTTCTATGGACTGGAATTGAAAATCCTTAACTGAAAAAACTTCAGTAAAGTATGTTGGAAATATAACCGTTCTCTCAATAATCTGCTCTTGAATGACACCAAACAATTGCAGTAATACTGTCAATATTTACCTCAAATAAATACCTGGCACTACTCTAAACTGCCTTATAATTGTTCATTGTAGAAATACACTGGACTCAACTAAGGTTTGAAATATATCATACTTGCATTCAACAGTGATTTAAAAAAAAATCAGCTCAAACATGCATAGTTGTGATTTCAACTACATAAAGTCACGACACTAACCTGTTTAATATCTGGATTTATCAAATGTCCAATATTCTTTACCAAGTTTACCTTGGGGATTCATTGATCACAAATTTAGCATTTATACATCCACTTCATCATTATCACAAAAATATACATAAAAAATATTAGTATACTGATTAATACCAAATTAGCTATTCTGCAATGTGTACATATGAAAATACAAATGTACAAGTAGATCTGCATGTACAAAATTTAAAGCTGATGATATTAATTATGCTGATCCCCTCAAAATGCCTAAAATTTTCCACCTTCTCACTGTCCATCTTCACCATGGTTACTTTGGTAAACTGTTCACTGGCTGTAGGTTATTGATTGACTAATCATTTAGTACTGATGGTCCTAAATCTGCACGGATACAACATTGACATTAAATGTTTAGCATTACAGTTATATCACTATGAACAATGACATCCCTACACACTGAAAATACCTAAGTTATATATCTTGTGCAACACACACATAAGACAGATCCATGTTCAGTTATCTGCCATGGACTGAGATGCAATGATCATAGACATGGACACAGCAGGCTATCTGATAGCAGGGATTTACAGGACATGAATTCCTGAGTCTTATACTGTATAATATACAGGAAAGTTGACAATGGATGCAATGAGATTGATTAGTGAGTCCACGGGGACACAGGAAAAGTCCAAATACATATTGTAAAAATGTCGATCAAGTAACAATATGTTATCACCAAATCTACTACTAGCCATGGTATCATTTGCATTTTAATAACTGAACAGTATGTTATGATCATGACACACATATATTAACAGTAACTGAATTACAACAATATGAAACATTGTATTGATAACAGTGTTCACGATGGTGTTTCAAAGTAACAGGAAGTTGGGTCCTGTAAGTTTCAGATGTCTGTCTGACCCACTGAAAATTCACAGGACCCACAGAATATAGTTAAAGAAACATTTCAGATTTAACATTTCTTATAACTGGCACTGAAAGTATTAACATTACATGATAACAAACATAGGATTTCTAAACAGCAAACAAGTGTCAGATACCGCAAATAACAACTTCACACAAAGACAATGTGAAATATTCAGTCAGACGCTGGGTCTGGCAGGTTGATGATTTCTATCTGACCACTGGCGAATCTGCCAGATTTGTCAGAGGGTCAGACACTATTCGTGAACACTGTGATAACAATATTAAAGTGTCTGGGACACCCATTTTGTAATCTAGGAACGGTGAAATGTTAGAGTGTGAGTCCTAGGGACCCTCAAATACAGCATTCAACTTAAAACAGCTGAATATGTATGTATATACTAGGCATCATAGAAAGGGTTAATATCATACACTTTTACGACATGCTTTTCGCAGTACTTAGTTTGTGAAGATAACATCAAAGACTGTGCATTATGCAAGCATATAAGGCATTTCATGTTTCCGTTGCTATGTGAACCATTGTATTTCTTCTAAAAAAGTCATATATAACATTCATTCATTACTTAACATATTTTTGGCATTCATTTTCGTCTGGTAGGTTGAGGCAGCTAAATATTACTCTGGGCTATCAAACGGTAATGATGCAAGTCCTTATTGACAAAGTTTGCTAAGCATGCCATAAACGTTCTTCCTTTTACATCACAGCTGATTAATTGTTCAAACCTTATTTACCACTGGTAGACTAGCTACAAATTCTTTACAATGAGAAATAAACTTAAATTGATTATGTGTACTGAACATGATTCACTGCAAAGAAAATAAATTCTGTTTCTTTTTTTCACCTAAATCTGTGTTCACTACCTACATAGTGGGAACTTACAGTTAGCCTGTAATGCTGAGATATATCGTTCTTACACAGAATATCACACCATGAAGTATTTTGAGAAGCAATGGGCACTATCCTATTCTAAAACACGAAGTGGTATTTACATATTCTTCATCAGCTGAAACCTGATATAGGGAACAACAGCAGCCTTGCGGTCAGTTACCTGGTCAGCAACATTGCTCAATGGCACAAAATGCTAACAGTTTTCAGCAGAAGAGACATTGTTTGACACAGTCGCACTACATGAATCTGACACTTGACACTCATACGCTGAAGAGACTGCTCGAACTCCAGTGTGTATGCTGAAACTGAAAACTATCATTTCAAACCTTAAGTGTATTGTTTGTTGACTTCCAGCTTGTCAGAGCACAGTATGCACATTGTGGACTTTACCTTAGTCAAGTTTGTGTCAGAATTGATAAATTCATGACAATGGAATTATTATGTTGAAAAAAGCAGTGATAAGGTATAGGGTGATTAAGTTTGTAAAGACCTAATTTTAAACAGCTAAATATATGATAATTATTTTTACCTTTTGATTTGGTACAGGGCCAAAAAAAACATTTCAAAATCTGCACTCACCCTACAATATGAGCAGACAAGTGTAATTTGTGAGCCCTGTGGTGAAATCATTTCCTGTCTAAACAATACTGGTACATTAGGAAAGAGAAATGAAACATTATTAACACTAAAACATTATGTAGGACGAGACAAAATAAAAAATATAAATATTTCCACACACTTTGCTATAAAGGATAATATCACTCATAGAATCTATAGATATCTATTGGTATTCTGTGATTGTCATTCTGAAAGATAAATGTTCAAAAATGACGATAGCATATTCACAGAGATTTCATTTTCATCAAATTAAACAACCGTATCACGTCTCCTAAACACACACACACACACACACACACACACACACACACACACACACACACACACACACACACACACACACACACACACACACACACACACACACACACACACACACACACACACACACACCTGATGTTGAAACTACATGAGACAATTGCAATAATGATGATTTACATCTCACAAGCATCTGTTGTCATAACAGCCTACATACTATATGGTTTAGTTTGACAAAACATTTGGCATTATCTTTCAATTAATTCATTTTATTCTTGGCGTATTATTTGGAAAATGACAAGTATCTATTATTATCAGTTACAGTCATTTGTACACTGTCAGAAACTGAAAGTGACCACTCAAAAATTACAAATCAACATATACTTCGAATTGAAACATTAAAAATATATGACATGACATTTATTATTCGCATACCTCTTTTGCAACTGTAAATCTGCTTCTGGGTTTACTGTAGTTGTACATACTTCAGTGAATCTGCACTATGCTACCAAAGTTGACACTACGAGTAAAAAGCTGCCTAATGTCACATGATAAGCATGTTTTCATTATCTTGGATAATCTCCTGTCAATCAGAACAACTGATCTGTTGCACTCAAAAACTGTTTGCAGTTCAACACTCGTGTGTGTAATCAAACATCATGCACTGGGAGTGATTTTCACTTTTCAAAACATGCCTTTCTGTTCATTTCAAGGAAAACAGAAGAAACGTTTGCCTGTGATGTTTCATCCCATGGCTGCCCACCAACGCGTTAGATACCCATGCTATCAAACACATTCCACAAACATTGCCGCCATCTTGAAACTTAGGAAGCTTTCTGAAAGAGCATGCGCAACGGAAGCGGAACAGGTGCGCGACTTTTACCTTTGACCCGACCTCGACCCACTCACATTTATGTTCTCGACAACTGAAGATATATCGGTGTATTTTAATACATTGGTTGGCAATGTCTGCTTTTGATCCAGTCGGTTAGTTTGATAATTATAAAATTGGTTTGCGCTCTTAGTGAATGAAGTATAGCGTGTATTTACTTATGTGTCAATATGGAAATGATGAAACATGATAGAATAGTAATAAGTGAAACGTCATCGTGTTACCCCACCCCTGTTCTCGTGGTATTCGTCACCAGTCAAGTCCAAAGGATAATAATCTTGTGCCATCTGTGCATCAGATTTATTGCATCTGTTTCGTTTTGGCAGCATAATGTTTTTGCAGAAGTATGAATTACCGTTATTCAATCACATAGTGAGATAGTGTGATTGCATTCATAGTTTTGAATTTAAGGCTGTATCTATCATTCTGATATCTGAGCTGCATCTACATTAAAAAAAAAGGAATGATTTACTAGATTGACTCATGGAAAAGATAATTTCCTTTAGGGTAAACAATGTTTCAGCTTTCTTAATAGTGCTTTTTTAATTATCCCCTGATCTTAGGTTTTTGATCCTAATTATCTCCAAGTACCCAAGAAGACTGGGCTTCGAACAAGTAGGGTATGACCTTGTTCCGATAACTCTTCACATTTGATTGGATAACATCGATCATTGGAAAAAGAGGAAACCCCAAGAGAGCAATGAAATCTGAAGTAAGATGCTAACCACATTACGAGAGACCAAGACATCTACCTATTCACTGTGTGTACTCCACTGAGCTATAATCATGTCTTCTATCACAGTGCACATGTTGACTGCCATATTGTTTGCGTCACAAGTCAACTCCTCATCAATACATCAGCATCCGTAATTGAGCCCCTTCCGGATAATTTCTTTCGTTATTACACTGATAGCTTGCTACTTTAATCCTATCTCATTCAGCTTGTCATTTTGGTTGTTATCTTTGTACATGAATCCCACCATGTGTTGTCATGATTATACATTATACGTTTACTCTTTGCACTCAGTATTCACCTGATGAAGGAGCCAAAGGATGCTCTAAAATGTAGGGATTAAATAATTACAAAAAGTTGTTATCAATTAAATGTCATGTATGCATGACTTTATGAAGATTTATGAAACCTTTCAACTTGCAAATTTGTTCGTGTGTGTAGATATGTAATTAGTTTGTATATGCAGCTATGCAGTTAAGTATACAACAAAGGCGTGAAGCTCATTGCTTTAGTTGTTGTAACAATCAAATTCAGTTCATGTACACAAAACAGCAACAAATCGTTTTGCAAGCAAATTTCATGCAACAGTGACTTCTCTCTTCAATAAACCTTCCATCTGTGTATTTGTTGTGATTAACTTGAATAATGTTCAACTCCCCTGAGGGTGTCATGCTACTACTGGTAGCGTTATCTCATCACAGTGTGGCTCACTCATGGTTTTGTAATCAGCCATTTACATGTTTCCTGTGTTTGGACATAATTATTCAATCTGATATTCGGGGTGAGTAAATATAATGGTAGGTAAAGTGCACTTGGAGGTGTAGAAAGATAAGTGGAGTAGACAAAAAAGTAGACATAGATCAAAGGATTAACTGACAATTAGTGTGAAACGTTAGCCTGTTACGTTGGTTTCCTAAAACAGACCGAATACACCCACATCTTGACATGAAGTTTCCTCTGTGAAAATCTCATACTTTGTTCAAAGAACAAATGTTAATTGTGTTTTCAGAGGTAAATCATCTTTTCTAGTAATAATGTATCTCAAACTTCACATTTTATTGACTAAATATGTTATCACTCACTCCTTCACCTGAATTCTCTGAAGGATTATGATGTTTTTTCTGTGATATGACGTTTACCATTACCCACACCAATGCACTAACTATCAATATAAGCAGTTCTTTATTGTATAAACTTCACCTGATGGCTTCACTTCACTATTCACTTTGAGAATAGTGCCAAACTCACATCACACTTGTCGAGATTATAGTATATGGTCTGCAAACAGTAAATTTTTGTTCTCTGACAGCACTAGTTACGTACATCTTCTCAACTAATTTTATTATGAATAAACAAGAATCGTTATTTCAGTATCAATAGGAAATGTACACCAGTGCTATTTGGTATGTACCCTTGCATAAGTATCAAAACATACAATGGCCTCACAACCTAACAGTGGATGGGAGTCATACCCATGCTACCCAGAAATAAATACTATAATTTCATTCTATTATGTACATTCAACTGAGACACCATGACTAAAGACCTGTGCTGCTAATACACTGCTACATGGCAATTCTGAAATGAACAGAATAAATGAGTTGAGGTTTATGCAACTCTGAGCAATATTCCAGCAGTATTCCAGCAATATCACAGCAGGAGACACAAGAAATGGTGCTCACACATTGTACCCATGTGGGGAATTGAATGAGTGGACACTTAGCCATAAGGCGATTCCACTGCCCCTGAAAGAAAGTAATAATGTACTTCTGCAGGAGACTTTTCTCAGTACTAAGTGTGATTTGACTCCTTCTGGAAATGGATACAGATCTATTCTAGTATCTTTCATAAGCATCTGTCAAAGATGTTTTTCATACCAATAATAACTATATGTACATGATGTTTTTAGGTTATTATTTTACATGTTTAATAAACATTTATATGTTTTGTCTAGGCAGTGATATTATATCGTCTTCAAGTCTACCAAGATAAAACTCAACACTGTTTTTTCAGAACATCAACATATACGGTTCAACCCTCTTCGTGGAGACTGGGTGCTCGTGTCCCCACATCGAGCCAAGAGACCATGGAAAGGTCAGGTTGAGAAACTGGAAGCAGAGAAGGTGCCAAGACATGACCCCAAGAACCCACTGTGCCCAGGAGCAACTCGGTCTAATGGAGAGGTGAGTTAATGACATTGTATAGAATTTATAAGTGCAGGGATGTTTTCTGTCTTTCTTCAGTATGTAATAATTATACATGCCACTATTTCTAGGATAGCAGGTTAATGGCTTGTGCCCCTGTTTGTCTGAAAATCATGACTAATGCACAAAAAAAGAGAGGCTTTATGGATAATACTAGCAGCTTGATAACAGTGGAAGAATCTACATTACAACGTTGCCCAGTGCAGTACAGAAGTTGTTATCCAGGTACTGCTTACTCAGCAACGTTTTGAATTACAATGAAACAATGACTGCTCCATCACAGTATGTCTTGATCAGTACATACAGTGCAGGGTTAGGCAGGAAAGTAGAAGCTGTTCAACTTTCTACTTTGGTGGACTTCTTGTTGGTCTACTTTGTTATAGCTATTTTCAAGGTCAGTAGTCCAGTAGCCTGGCCCCAGAGTACCACCACTTCCTGTTTTCCTTCCTTCTCTGATCCAGGATATCTTAGTCCTGAGTTTGAATCCTTGTTTTTTTCTGTGTGATTCACCAAAGTGGAAAACATCAACATGACTAATGTCTTCATCACCTGTTGCCCTGTGGAATAGTGATGTATGTAATTGGAATAGTGATGTATGTAATTACACACCTGGATGTTGTTCATGTCGATGATCTAGTCAGCATCTGGTCTCTCTGTCTATTTATTTCAGGTGAACGCAAATTATGAAAGTACCTACGTGTTTAAGAATGACTTCCCAGCCATGCTTGAAGAGGGTCCTGCTCCCCGTAAGTTCATGTGTATATTCTATCTAAGACTGGTTGTACAGATTTAGATTTGATCATATTAGCTCCACATGTAATTAACAGGAATTGAGCTCCAAGCAGAACATTCTTCAAGGTCTGGATGACACAATGATGTCTGTTGTCAACACTTAATGTGAAATGTTTAGGGGCATCTAGATTCAAAGGCTGCTGGGTAAGCATCAAATATCCCTGCATGCTATGAACACTATAACTCCTTGCTGCGCTACCTAGTTCAGTCTGGTCATCACTTATGCAGTAGTGGGAATAATGCAGGGTAGTACTTAAAATTGCTACAAATTCAGACAAATTGTTTTAAGACCATACATTTATGGGCAGATGTTTGATTGAAGACACATGGCTCATGTTGATTGATATTGTAAACATTGCATAAAGTACTAGTAACTGTTCAGGTGAAAAGTTCTTAGAAATGTTTAAGTTTAGTACAAGCATGTAGAACAGTCACGATAATGGCGTGAATTTACGTAAGAAAATAACCCACTGTCTGTCGTTATGGCAGAACAGTTCAAGCGTGACTGGCCAATGGAAAGCCTGTTTGCTCCAAGTTCACGTGGACATGCTAATTTGGGTTGTCTCCCTTGTACCACTGAAGATAGTTTTACACTGTGGACATGTTTAAGTTCAATATTGCGTTATGCATAAATGTTATTTGCATGTAATTTCTTGTGAAGGTCGGAAATATAATGCATGTTTTTTAGAACTGAAAGTGATGCAGTTCCATGAATCAGACACATTGTGGTTTGAACATATTGTCCTTTGTCACCATCATCAGTAAGGTCCTCACAGACAACGCAAGATTTTGTTTCCACTAGATCCCAGTGGTAACCATGATAACTGTGATGGTTTGCCAATGTCAGTTTTCAAGGTCATCACTTGAGAAGTGTGTCTTGTATTCTGTCCACAGCTCCGAGCGACGACCCACTGTTTCAGGCAGCACCTGCATATGGCACCTGTAAGGTGATGTGTTTCCACCCCTGGTCAGATCTCACCCTCCCCATCATGTCCCACGCAGAGGTGCGGAAGGTCATCGATGCCTGGGCAGAGCTGAATGTGGACCTGGGCAAGAAGTTCCTGTGGGTGCAGGTGACGACATCTGTATGGTTGCCTTTAAGTTAGTTGTGGGGTAGTCCTTCATAGACCTTATCTCCAGACCAGGATAGCTCCTTATAGCTCACCATTCCACTTGAAGCTTTACAACCCAGGACAGTGATGCAACATATTGACCATTCTGTCTACAAGTGATGACTGTGATACTTGTCAAGAATCTCCTTGAATACTCTTCCCTGTTCTTAGTATAGTTGGAATGTAAGGACAAAGTTGGGTGCTATTCCATATGTAGTCAAGATCCTTTCAGATAAAACATGCAAGACATAATTCGTATTGAAAAAAAACATATGGTGAATCTGTAGTTGAGATTTCCATGTTCAATGGGAATTGAATGGTATTCTTGTTGACAGTTTTAAAATAACATGCCACAGTATTTTGTGTTTGATCACAAGTTTCTGTGATACATGTAATGGTACTGTCCTTGTGATAGTGACACTGAAGCCAAGGGAGTGACATAGATGGTAGAAAGACGCTTGGTGGTTTCGCAACATCCTTACATTTTTATGCTGTCCAGTTTGCACTTGAACTGAGTGATTGAGTGACTGATTGAGATTAGGTCCTTTAACTATGGCTGAATGCCTCATGAAACTAAACTCTAAGGTCCAACTGACTAAGGGTGTAAGGATGCTGGGACACCACCAACCTTCATGCTACCATCTATGTCACTCCTTTGGCTTGAACTGATTATCTACCATGATTGTGGAACGCTGTGACGTAGCATGCTTATTGATGAATGTCATCAAATAACATTGTCTCACCTACACAACACTGAAGTTGGAAGATACTATAAGATATGCAACACTAATGATATTAATTTGGTTTTCAGCTGTTTGAGAACAAAGGAGCAATGATGGGCTGTTCCAACCCTCACCCTCACTGTCAGGTAACCATAGTAGCCTGAGGCTGTCAAAGAACAGAATCAGTCAGATGTGGTTCAAAAGATAGATGATTGATTCCTGTCATGATTAGCAAGTGCCAAATATTAATGATAAAAGTTTGAAAAAAATTGTCTCATAAACTACAATCATATCTATATGCAGGTGCTTATGGATTATGGCAATGTTATAGTAATGTCAATCCTTAAAAGTTCACTGTAGTAGGTGGCTAGTGTGTAAGTATACAGTGCTGTTTTGGAGGGGCGTGATTAGAAGTTTACTGAGTACATTAAACATAATGAAGCAAATGCACTCCAGTTTTGTTAGCCTGGTAATTCATAGTCCATGTCTACTGAAGGGCTGCTTTTGACTGTACGTCTTGTAAACATACATATATGGGGAAATCCAAGACTCCATGTCCCAGGTGGTACGGAGCAAGATGGCACTGTGACCTGAGGCACTGTATCTCTGTATGTAGACATTCCTTATCTGCTTCACAATCTGCATGGGTTTGGATTCCAGTGTATGATACCTGGTCTGTGAGCATAATTCCAGTGCTGACTGGTTTCACTTGATGCCTTTTCTTGAATCCTGATCATAAGGGGAAATGTAGTGTATTGGATGGTCAGGTTGTGTGACCCAAGTGATTGTGTCATCCTTCCGTCCACTGATGGGGCATGGTTGAGGATATGAGTGACTGAATTGTGTGGTCATTTGTTCAGTATCTGGAAAGAAGTAAGTGTGGCATTAAACAACAAGTCATAGCAGCACTTTCAGTTATTGGTCCTGTTGCAGCTGTCAGTATTCAGCCCTGGTGCAGGTGTCAGTAATCTGCCCTGTTGCAGGAGTCAGTAACCAGCCCTGTTGCAGGTGTCAGTAACCAGCCCTGTTGCAAGAGTCAGTAGCCAGCCCTATTGCAGGAGTCAGTAACCAGCCCTATTGCAGGTGTCATTAACCAGCCCTATTGCAGGTGTCAGTAACCAGCCCTATTGCAAGTATTAGTAATGAGCCCTATTACAGGTGTCAGTGGTCAACCCTGTTGCAAGTGTCAGTAATGAACCCTAATGCAGGTGTCATTAAGCAGCCCTGTTGTAGATGTCGGTAATCAGCCCTGTTGCAGATGTCAGTAAAAAGCCCTATTTTGCAGGTGTCAGTAATCAGCGTTATTCCAGGTGTCAGTAATCAGCGTTATTCCAGGTGTCAGTAATCAGCCCTATTGCAGGTATGGTGCAGCTCCTTCCTGCCCAATGAACTGTCTGTGAAGGACAAGACACAGAAGGAATTCTATGACAAGTACAAGAAGCCCATGCTGGTGGATTATGTGGAAAAAGAACTCAGTAAGAAGGTAAGTGGTCACCTCTGCCTGTGTATAGGAATTAAGACCAGACAGTCAATGCAACGGTTGGCAGAATCCATGTAATGGCCTGTGCATTACTTGGACAGGATTGTTTTGGAGGGTGTGTATTTCTGTTTCCTTGGGGATAATGTGCTGTAGAATGTTGTGTCTGGATCTTATGATCAATATGTTGTTTCCTGTCTTTTCTGTTGTTTTGCGATGAAGTTGTGGACAATGATGGGTTTTTTCCTAGTGTTCATGTTGTTTCAGGAGCGTGTTGTGCTGGAGAATGACCACTGGGTGTGGCTTGTTCCCTACTGGGCAGTCTGGCCATATGAGACAATGCTGCTGCCCAAACGTCATGTCCTGCGAATTGAAGACCTCACAGACGCAGAGAGAGACTGTGAGTTGTGGCTGAACAAAGTGTTTTCACTGAGGGAATATTGTCTACCAGTGTACCAGAGTAGAGAAAACATCACTATACAGTCACATAAGAACGGCACATCTCTATTGATGACTACCCAGTAGAGACGCTGGGGACAGTAGCTCACCTCACTTGTTTAAAGAATATACAACAGCAGACTCTGTGACAATATGGTCATTATCTTTTTTATTGGTTCAGTGTATGTACAGGCAGCTGTCACATAGCTAGAATATTGCTATGAGGTTAGAGGTTAGAATTAAGCTATGAAACTAAAGACAACAAACTGTTGTGTAAGTCTTTCAGGTATTGAAACCATGGGCAACAGTATCCTTGGCAACAAGATTCCAATCGTCTTTTACTGACAGCTGAAATCTTTCTTTATTTGTGGATTTTCTTGAGTATAGTTCAGTTATAACGGGTGAATAGCCAGACAGTGTAATCACCTGTCTGTTGATCTTCCTCGTGAATCCAAGGCAGAAGGTGTCCTTTCAGTATGTCTGCCCATTAGAATATCACTGTGAGACAGAGAGTTGTAGGGTAGCTGCGTGGTCAAAGCATTCACTTGTCACACTGAAGACCCAGTTTCAATTCCAAATTCCCCAAATAGGTACAATGCGTGAGGCCCATTTTTGGCGTTCCCTGGCATGAAATTGCTGGAATATTGCTAAAGTAGGCTTAAAACCAAACTACCTCACTCACTCCGTGTGTGACACAGTTCATTGTGTTTTATCGGAGGCTGTAGCACATTTAGATAGCAGCCACTTGTTTTTTTGATCCAGGTTTGACTATTTCCAGGCCACCATAGCTGGACTATTGTGATCAGTCCACTCACATATTGTGTTTGGGTTACAGCGTTAGCAGATATCATGAAGAAACTGCTTTCCAAGTATGACAACATGTTTGAGGTGTCGTTTCCCTACTCCATGGGTTGGCATGGTGAGTATTGCCAGACATTATCGGGCATTATAATAACTGGAAATGTTGATGTACTAGATATTGAATGGAATCTATGTTTAGGATATTTCAGTGTTATAAGCAAACAGTCTGTTTCTCACCGGACAGGAAGGTTTAGACTGCCTGCATCTGGTCCTGTCACTACTGATTGCTTGATTATGATTAAATAATCTTCATGTTTTGTCTTAGGTGCACCCACTGGAGAGCGTCTAAAGGGAGACAACCAGCACTGGCAACTTCATGCACTGTATTACCCACCCTTGTTGAGGTCAGCAGCAGTGAAAAAGTTCATGGTTGGGTATGAGATGCTGGCCCAGTCTCAAAGGGATATCACTGCAGAACAGGTGAGTTGAACTGTTGTTGGGAATGTTACAGCAGAACAGATGGGTTGAACTGTAGTCAGAACTGTCATAGCAGTGTAAATGCAGTCAACTGTATTGGAAGGTTTTACAACAGAAAACTTGGTTTCTACAGTAGCAGGGGAACACAAATCAGAACAGGTTGATCAATAACTTAAACAAAATATTGAACTTTTTGACAGGCATTTTAGAAGTTGTTAAAATTAAGGCAAACCAGGTTCTATGTACAGTCGTCTTTATTGCCAAGAATGCAACATTTTGGTGAAAGTACTAACACCGTTATCAAGCAAGTGATGATTGGTAATGGTTTTAGTACCTACAGTGAAACGTCACACTCATTGCAACAAAGAAGTTGACTATTCATAGAACCTGGTTTCCCGTTAAAAGGTTGGACAATCAGAGTGCCTGATTTTGGTCAAAGCAGGCTCATATGTGAATGTAAAGCATGATCTTATGTTGTGAAATTAGTTATACATGAGTTTTATTGTTTCCCTCCAGGAGGTGTTTGTGTGGCCAGTCATGTATTGTAGGATCCAAGCTTCTGGTTATAAAATTCCGATGTGATTTTAGATATTGCTGTTATATTTACGACTCGACCATTACGTTTGCACTATGGCATGCAGAGTCTCTTGTGTGCTTGTGGACAGAAACATGTTATATTTGTGATTACGCCATCAAAATCCACATGGGACTCCAAAAGAGTCTACAATTTTTACTTCGCTGAGAAAGTGTAATTCCAGATATCAGGTGTTACCCTTTGACCATTTTCTGGAAGGAATTGAGTATTCATGTATTATTAGATGTTAATAATATCAGAACTTGATCGATAATATAGTAACAATGGGTGTCAGCTACAGAGTGGCATCATGTCTCAAATATTTAACTTGAATGTTCAAACTTCAGTATTTGCAATGTTTGTTTTCACAGGCTGCTGAAAAACTACGGGCATTATCTGAAGTTCACTATAAGCTGACAGAAAAGTCATGATGACGCAGTGTTTTGGTTGTAGTTGACTGTAGGAGGAAGGTGCTGTGCCTTGTGTAGATGTGTTGTAGTGGTGTGAACTGATTGTTTGCGTGACAGTCTGGAGAACACTGCCAAGGGATGTTAATATTGGCCTCACTAATCATAGACACTTGTCTGGTGTGAAGTGATATTGTTATGTTTTATGAAACTGTATCTATGATAATATGGGTAGTTATTAGCAAGTCAAGAGTCAGGTGGTAATCAAGAGTTAGTGTAATGCTTTGTTACTCTTAGATTAACCGTCATGTACCTAAGGGAAACCTGATGACTGTTAGAGACTTTCAAATAACATTCAGGCTTCTACTTTTACGGTCTGCTTGTGTGAAAGGTGGATCTGATGTGTGTCATAGGTGTCTTCAAGCTGTCTGTAGTGTGCACAAAGATCTGATTGTAATGAGACAGGAGATATCGCTGAAGGATTTGTTTGATGACAGTTCTACAGTGTCATCTCATGAATGCCAGGATACTAGTATCACGGACTGAATCTCAGAGTTATTCCATTTGTATTCCGAGGATTGTCAGTGCTACACCAGAAGATGGATGGCACAAAATGGTGAACATTTAAGACAACCTTAAAACTGAAATACTGTACAAAGCTGTACTGCCCGTACCCAAAGTCACTTCACGGAATGGAAAGCTTTAATATTTGTTATATATACAGGAACTTGTATGCTCTGAGATGTGTGTTTTGTATGTCATACTCATAGACTTGAATCTCCTTGCAGAAAGTTTGACAATGTAATCTCACAGAGCAATAACTTCAGAACAAGAAGGATGGGTTTATGAGAGTGTTGTCCATAACATTCATGTCCTTATTGACAAACTCAACCAGGGAAATATTCACGCCAAATTATTTATCAAGACTCATTTATGTATTTTACATTCTCTACACACAGTAAAGAATAAATTAGCTGATGGTTGGTTTGTTATTCAGTGCAGGCTTTGAAGGAGTGTCTTGAGCTGTGTGGTAGGGATGGATACACCCCATGCATGTATGGGAAGATGACTTACTCCGAGAATGGTTACATTGTGTATCTTCCCTTCTTGACTGCATGAATCATTGCTTCTGCTGATATATAGCATAAATACTGATGACACAGTTGGTTTACCAGGCCCAAATCTGTGTGTTTTCAGTCCATTTGGTTTTAGCATAAATTCTGCTGACACAGCTGGTTTGCCAGGCCCAAATCTGTACATTTACAGTCCATATGTTATGATGTAATACAGTATTTTTCACAATCAACATCACATATATGCTGAGAATAAAAAGTTAAGCGCCACCCAGTGCATTTGCCAATATAGGTTGTCTGACTGGAATTTTTCAATAAAAGGATAACAAAATTATTATACTTTGGTTTAGTACTTTTCAATTTAATAACTAAAGAACCTTAGTTGAAATTATCATTTACTCAAAACAGGATATATGCGCTTTTGGAAAGCAGACATTTTCTTTAACTAGAACAAATGTGAAATCAGAAATGACTGTTACATGGTCACATGATTGTCCTTTTTGACAAGTGTAACTTAGGTTTAATAGTGTTGTATATGTATGATAGCAATAATTATTTTGCACCAAAAGGCAGTTCCATCACATCTTTAACAATATTCCCTTTAATTGTAAATACAAATGATCATGATATCCCCAGATCAGTTACTAGATGAACCTAGGCACTTAACTTTTTATTCTTGGGATATACGAGGGTTGGCTGAAAACTTCTCAGCCTGAGTGTTTTTTCCCCACCAGGTAGAGACAGGTGTTTGCCACCAATGAGGACAATCATTTAGTGAATCACAGACACAAGAACTACAAACGTACTAATAGTTTCATCTCAACTACAGCTCTTTTGGTAAACCTACCCTCTGAAATCATCAGAAATAGATAAAACTGAATACAGGGCAGTCATCAAGTACTTGCAAAAGAAAGGGATGTCCCCAACACAGATATATGCTGACATGGTCTCCACTCTAGGGGATGATGCTCCTTCATTTTCCACAGTAAAGAAGTGGGCCGGAGAATTTAAGCGTGGCAGACAAAGCCTTGATGATGACCCACGCTCAGGAAGGCCTTCAACAGCAACCACTCCAGAAAACATCACGTGCTCGATATGTTGATGGATGATCGACGATTGACTACTCGACATATTGCTAGTGTAGTGGGCATCTCTCATGAGAGGGTTGAGCATATTATCACCAACGAATTAGGAATGACTAAAGTTTCTGCAAGATGGGTGCCAAAGCTCTTGACAGCAGAACAGAAACGTGTCAGGTTCCAGACGTCCCTTGACAATTTGAGTCGTTTTGAAGCAGATCCCGATGATTTTGTGGCACGATTTGTAACCATGGATGAGACCTGGATACACCACTTTCAACCAGAAACAAAACTACAGTCAAAACAGTGGAAGCATCCTGATTCACCAGCTCCGAAAAAAGCCAAGTCTGTTCCTTCTGCTGGAAAGGTGATGGCATCAGTCTTTTGGGATTCCAGGGGTATTCTGCTCATTGATTATCTTGAAAAAGGTCAAACTACCAACGGCAGATACTATGCTGATCTACTGAACCAGTTGCGAGAAGCAATCAAAGCCAAACGACGAGGGATGATCGCTAAAGGTGTCCTCTTCCACCAAGACAATGCGCTTATTCACCTGATTTGGCTCCGCTGTGACTGATTTTTTTAGGGTAGCTGAAGAAGATTTCTTCCTTGCAGCATCGCTGGCAAAAGTGTGTGAACTTGGAAAGGCACTATGTAGAAAAATAAATTACAAACGTGGACTTTGTAACTTTTTTTCACAGTGAGGCTTAGAACTTTTCAGCCAACCCTCGTATAATAATTACTGCTGTTCAGGTCAGTTGCCCAAAATACCATTGGTAAGGCAGTCAACCAAATAAAGACATTTTCTGTCTGATTGTATAGGGAGCTCCGAGGAAATAGCAAACAGTAGAAAAAGCTATCATAAATAGTACTGACCTGGGATTCAAACCTAGAATCAGTGGATTGGCCAGCTGATGGCATGTATGCAGTAGCCATCAAAGTGGTCTTGTGAAGGTATTCACGATGGTGCAGGCTAGTGGGTGACAACTGTATCTTCGCTGAATGAACTGATACTGATGACAAACTGACAGCCTATAACAATGAATATGTGTTATGCCATAAAGAATATATATAAATATATGTATACTTTTTACTGTACAAATACATATAAACATATGTACCCTGTGACTCCCACATGGGATGTTGTTGTCCTGGCATGGGACTAATAACCTTAGATCAACCTGATGTAAAACATACCATGAGTACTAATCAATTTACACATCTAAATATTTCATCTAAACTATTTTCAATTGAGTGAGAAACAATACAAATTACTACCAAATCAACAAAACCACACATGGGATCAAATATAATATTTCTCACACACAGACACTCTTCTCATACACACACATGTTGAGACATAATATTAATCTGACATAGATATAATCACATAAAGCGCCTTTTATAGTCGACACCTTATCTGTCTGTCCGTCTATCCGTAATCATTTTGTTTCCGGAGCATAACTCAAAAACTGTTAAATATTGACCAAAATTGATAGATATAATTTGAACCTATGGTGTGCCTTTAGCTATTTACAGATTCTCGCCATTTTTAATTTTTTTGTTTTTCCATGGAACATTTTGGTGTTAGTCTAATGGTGGAGTGGGCTTCGTTTCCGGAGCAGAACTCAAAAACTTCTTAATATCTCTCAGTAAAACATGGTAGATGTGGTGCCTTTTGGCATTTACAGGTTTTTGTGATTTATTATTTTCTCAGTTTCCATGGCAACTTTTCGGACTTAGTCTCAAAATGGAGGGATGGTCTTCGTTTCCAGAGCAGAACTCAAAAACCGTTCTATATTTTTCTGCAAAACTTAGTCTTTTGCTATTTGCACATTTTTGTTATTTATCATTTTTCCAGTTTCTACTGAAATGATTCTGACTTAATCTCAAAATGGAGGGATTGGCTTCGTTTCTGGAACACAACTCGAAAACTCTCAGCAAAACTTGTTAGGTATGTGAGGCAGACCACAAAGTGGTGCCTTTTGCTATTTACGAAGTTTTGGCATGTCTATTTTTCCCAGTTTCCATGGAAACAATTCAGACTTAGTCTCAAAAGGGAGGGATTGGCTTTATTTCCAGTGCACAACTCGAAAACTATTTGATATTTTCAGTAGATCTTGGCAGATATATGAGACAGATCATGAAGTGGTGCCTTTTGCTGTTTACAGATATATGGCATTTATATTTCTCACGATTTCCATGGAAATGATTCAAACTTAGTCTAAGAAACATCAAGTAACCTTCAGATGATTTGTCCTTTCAAATATGTGGGGGCAGGGGGGATGTGTCATCTTCTGATGGCTCTTGTTTTATTTACATTACAATGGCTTAAAAAGAACATAAAATAACTAACCCATTCAACTGATTGTCCTGTGTCTATCCAAATGTCCAAGTGCAAGAGGCAGTGGCAAGAAAACATACCTGGAAACAAAGGGTTGGGATGTAGGACGCCAAATTCAAAGCTAGCCAGTCACTGAAATATCTACGCATATACTTTGATTGCTAGCTGTACTACCAGATACTGAAGGGGACGTAAGCAATGAAATAACTTCTCAAAAGAAATGAGCTTTAATGATATTACTTTAATTACAACTGCTTGTCTTATGCTGCCTGAAATGAGAGATTTGATTATGTATAAAATCAGTGAGGACGACCGGTTCATATATCTGAAATTAGTACAATGAATAGCTATTTATTTCTGTATTGCCTGAAATATCCTAATAACATTATTGCAAACATGTTAAAGTTAATCAGCTAAAAGATAAAACATATTTACTATGTACACGACTCTACCACATGTACTCAAGATATGGAGTGTCAGTAATATCTTGCCACGTACAGACAGCTCCCTGGTGAGAGAGTATCACTTATATCAGGCTTGAAAGCACTTGTGTTTACTGTTAGCGGGGTCACGGGATGTGACGGGTGTTATCACTATGATGATAACGATAACAGAGTGTCGTCACTCTTCGAGAGTAGGGAAACAGAGTTGACGGCAGCACGTGTGTCCACCGTCATGCGCAGCATTTTCATTTCTGGACAAGCAGTTTGATGTTGTGAAATTGAACCAAACAAGAAGATGTGTTTTGACAGTATATTACGTAAGATGGAACTGATGAATTTTAAAGATGTTCAAGATCAGGAGCCACGTAATTCGTCTCCAGGATCCAGTACTTGATACTAACAGGATTGTGGCCAGAATCTCTAACTTGGTTGATACATGCCACAGTTTCTAGGTCGATACTCGTAACATCAGTGACGTGATTCAGTTATTTACAGACGGTGTTGGAATATTGTTGATAGCTGCGTTAAAGACAAACAAGTTCAGAGCATACCCATCGCTTGTAATGGCAGTGACAAAGCATTAGTTTGCTCGGGACGCTCATATGCCACGTCATACTATGAACAGATAAATACATTGACTCGAGCGTATCTACATTCATCTTATCAACACACACCAATATGTTCCCGATCATTATCTATATGGCGGTTACAAAGGCTAGTGACTCAGTGAGCGATTCTTCATGTTAATTCGTTTCACTTGCTGTAAGGCATTTGATTGTGTCCACCAGAAACATAATGAGCGACACTTATACAGAAACGGTACAAAACAGTACAGGTGGTGCTGATGTTCAAGAGGGTAGAGTACACACGGGTCAAGATGGCGATCAACACGAAACAGGGACTTCTCGAAGTGAGCACATTAGCGGAGGTGAAGGTGGAAATCAGGCAGGTACCACCGATGGCGGAAACAGTGATATTAGTGTTGGCCACATGCAAGAGGTTGAGGATGATGGGGCCCAGAGAGCGGAAGGAGCGGAACACTCGGTTCACGCAAGGTATTGTGGCTTGTGTGAGGAGGGTCACCATGCGGAAGGCAGGTGTATGAATTGCTGTGAAGACCTCTGTACTAGCTGTATTAAATATCACCAAAAGCTCAGAGTTACAGCTTCTCATAAAATCATCCTCTTCGAGCCAGGGGCCACAAGTGAAATTGTCGTCCCTGCCAGGTCTAATACAAACTGTCAGAAGCACAACGAACCACTGAAGTTTTACTGCCAGACATGTAAACAAGCCGTGTGTAGAGACTGCATCCTGACCGCTCACAAGGACCACAAGGCTGTGGACCTGGCAGACGAACTGGATAATGCCAAAAAGGAAGCAGAGCGACTTCTAAAGAGGGTTCAGAACAGCGTCCGTCGATCAGAACGGGAAATAGATGATTTGAGGTCGTACCATGCCGAATTCTTGGATAAAGTCCAGAAGGTGTCCGACGTGATTGACAAGCTCCATACAGCGGTGCTCCAAAGGGTAGAGAGATCCTACCAGGAACTTACTCAGATGATAGCGTCGACCAAGGAGGATGAGATGAAGCGCATGAAGCAGTTGGAGGAGTTTTTGCAACAGCGGCTGTTGTCTGCTTCTGACTTTACTGCCGTGGCTGATCACGTACTTGTCAGCCAGGATGGGACTGACGTCATGGTGAAGCTGGAAATGATGAGGCAGTCAGTGGCGCCGGTCTGTCAGCTTATCGATTTCCAGAAGGGACATGCTGAGTTCTTCCTGGCGAAAAACCCACGGTTTACCTGCAACACCGCCGACAACATTTTGGGCCGGTTGGCCTTCTCCGTGACGTGGCCCCCTGTAACAAATATCCAGGGCAGACGTGCGTTCATAAGGGAAATCCGCCTTAAAAGAGAAGTAGCGTTTCATATATGGGAGATGCATTGCACCAAGCCGTCAGTCAGGGGGATTGTTGAGGGCATCAACGGTATTGTTTGGGTTTCTACTCCCAGATCCCTGCTCACCATTGGAGTCAACGGCGAACGTAAGAACAGTATGCATCTTACAACCGACATAGCGAGCATCACCGGAGGGCCAGACGGGAGACTCCTCGTAGCCGTTACACAGGGCAATACCAATAAGATCGTGCATCAGGACAACTGGTCTCACTTTGCCTCGATCCCAGGTCCCATGCCCTCAATAGCGAGTACCACAGATGGACAACGAGTTCTGGTGCCGCAGATGAGCAATGGGACACCCAGACTGCTGGTCATTTGTAATCATGGCAAAGACGTAGTCGACGTGGACCTTCCTCCACAGCTTGCAAACGACTCTGATATCCCAAGCTTCAGCGTCGGACCTGACGGCGAGATGGCTCTGTGCATCAGCAGACGAGACATGATAGTTATCCTCACGCCGTCCTTCCAATACAAGTGTGACTACCACGGACCAGATGGCGTCTTGTACCCTAGGAGCGTCTGTTACGACAAACTGGGACATCTCATCGTTGCCGACAGCAAGAGATGTAATGTCCAGCTGGTCAGTAAGGGTGGGCATTTTTTGTCCTATCTGCTCAATAAGGAGGATTTTCAAGACATCGGGTCGCCAACTGCCGTGACCGTCGACAATCGTGGGAGGCTGTGGATTGGGACCGGGAACGGCAACGTATGTGCCTACACCTACATGCACGACGTTCTATGACGGTTATGCATGTGCACAATATTATGTGACTTCAGTGTGTGTGTGCCTACGCCTACATGCACGATACTCTGTGACAACAATGTGTGTGTCTACGCCTACATGCACGATATTATGTGACAACAATGTGTGTGTGTACGCCTGTACACTTTGTGACTACAATCTATGTACACCTGCTTTGACCTACATGAACGACATTCACTCACGGCAACATATGCCTACACCTAAACGCTAGACATTATGAAACGGCAATGCCTGCTATATACTTTCTCAACCGAATGTGGCAACGTCGACGCCTGCAGCGGAGCCTGACGACATCAAGTGTCACCGTGGTAACCTCCAAACATTTATACAGCTAAATCTGAAACATCTTAAATCAACAACATTTCTGGTTCAGTGCGCAATTAATCGTCCAGCTGATATCTATTTCTTAAAATAGATCAGTCCAGTAGAATCAATTTGACAAGACGTTTTGTTCGTTCAGCACATTTGTTACAAGTTCAAAACAGACAAAAATTTTATATAGTAACTAATAAATTTGGTACAATGTTGATCATGTCATGCATATTGAGCACTGCATTTCCACAAAATTTCCATAAAACATAATATCTATACCTTGACATCAGCATATATCGAGGACATGACATGCAATACTAAGTCTTAATGGTCATTATCATTGTGACTGATCATGTACATTATTGGTTTGTTAAGCATTTATCTGTAAGTCTGATACAACAGGTGACCCTGTTCATCTTGCGAAGAGATTTTCAAATAACATATTTACATATCATGCATCTTTAAACTTAATCCCCCTTGTACAGTTCATATGATATCCTTATCCATAGAAGAAGAAGAATACTAGTTCATTAACGTATCCCATGGCATGCAATTGACATAAAATTCACAATAAAATGGAGATTACCCGGAAGTACGGTCTATGAGACACGATAACTCCTTAAAATCCATAAAAATGTGGAAGTTATTAATACCAGACTAAAACATCACAACATTAATACATACGCTGATAAGACTAAAGCGCTCTTATTCATTTGTGCTGTGATTGTGGGAAGAGGCTTCACAAATCTTTCATTGCGTGACACAAATATAGATTTAGGTTTTGTTGACATTTCTGAAAATAGAGGATTAACACGGGACATATCCTGTCATAAATTATATCCGATATATGAATGAAAGTGGCACTTGGCGAGAAAGTGTACCTCACCGTCACAGATATTTGCTGCACTAAAATCTACAAATCCTACCTCCAGAAGGCGTTTTCAGCGGAGTATACCTGCCTAGTTCTATGAATACAAGCTAGGTCTACTCAGCAGGGAACACTATATCACCTGTATATAACATTTCTTGTTTTGTTTGCTTGTCTGCATACCCAATGAGGCCAGTAGGCCAGGTGGATTGCATTTCATGGCACCCATACGCTGGCCCATTTGCTCTGAACATCAATCACACACATACGCCAACAACACACGCATGCACACAGATCTTAATGCTCTGACTATTAATCATTATGACTGCATTCCTCCTTTATCATGATGGGGAGGTTGTTAGCCGAGTAGGTAGCGTTTGTTCACCACGCCCAATACACTCGTTCTGTTCTGCATATGCATGAAGTCCACTCGTGCTGTGCGCCATCATTATGAAGCCCGATGATAAAGGCTTTAAACTCTTTCCAACCAGTCAAAGTAAACTAAGGTTCAGTATTATTCGTTATACTTCTAGACTGAGTAATACTAAGCCTTAGTCTTTCGTAAATTTGTCTTCTCAACAAGCATATCCTGCAGTCAAACCATAATAATATTCAGTATCACCTTCCAGTTTTGAAATAATAGAGTATAAATTTCTTTTTCCGAAGGAAACCTCATGTCCTTTTACTTAAACCGGTAAGGAAAATGTTCTCAGTTCAAAATTAGGAATGTGTATGTTTGTAAACGAACATTACATCGCTGTTGATCATGCACAAATATTATGTATACGTCTGGGGCATAAATAAACTAGGCGAGGGGTAGTAGTTAGCGGGGATTAGTTTATAGCGGCTGTTTGTCGAATAACCAATTGTGTTGACTGATTTGGATTACTGACTATAGACTACAAGCAGAGTATAATAGTACAACTTGGGGGACAGCGACACTGTCGCCACGGAAACGCCGCTTCAGTTCGAACTTGTTTATTCTCATTCAACCACCCAGCGATGGTACAAGAGTACGAAATATCGGATTACATAGAAAATGACAAGATGGGGCACAGTTAGTGTTTAAAGTGTGATGGTATACTATCAATAAACATAGAGAGCTTTTTCAATTCCGCTGTTTTCTTTGTACATATTAGTTGCTTGAAGGTAACTAGATTGTTTCCATTTGAGGTATCGTGGAGGAATATATTTAAGTCTCATATCGGTAAAGTAACTACACCGCAGTAAATAATGAAGTTCATCGGCCATTGCACCTGTTTACAAAATGGTATTTCTGTCACATTAACTTAATGTGACTCCATTTGATTGCTTTCCGTGTGTAATGTAATGAATATCAAAATATAATCCTGGAATAACTCGGAATTCTTCACATGGGAAAATTGTGTTAAAGTGACTGTTGTTTTGGATTCAGATCTGTTTTTGAATTGTTAGAATATAACGGTAGTGGAGACACAACTTGTACAAACACAACTGAAATTGTCGAGACTGGAACAATCGTTTAGACTGAATACATAACACAGAAATAGGACACAAAATACACAGTCAGAGGAAGTCACAATAAAGTATTTTAAAGAGAGTTGAATTTAGAATTTGCATTCAAATACTTTACCATTTGGAAGTTATGTTAAAGCTGTATGACTGCGTCGTTGTGCTGTGTTTTACACACTGCACCTCCGACCTAACTGCTCTTTCATTGCCGTGGACGTCGTCTTGTTGTTGTTGTTGTTGTTGTTGTTGCAGCGAGCCCTCCATCGACGATGGAGTAAACACAATTTGGAAACATGCCTCCATTTTACACAAACATGGTCTGGTATTAGTGAAGTAATTAAGAGGGCAAATGCTCCAACAGGTCTCATTTATTACTGGACAGACACAACCACAAATGTTTCACTAACGTGATTGGTTTAGCATTGCGTCTCGCACTGTCTGATGTTGAAGAGTGCACAAAGTGATGCCTGTTTACCACCTGATGAAGTCCATACGAACAGGTAAAGCTTTGAACCAACTCTAGACGACTGAGCCACCTCTTCATCAGGTGGAAAGGTACACCGTCATTGACTGACTTGGCCAAACAATCATTGACGACGAGTGTTCGTATGAAATTTTTAACTCGATTTCTTGAACCATACGAACAATGAAGTATCGTTCCTTTCTTTGGAATAAAGGTATCAAAATTAATGTATTACCCTAAATGAGGCCTGTCTTCTTATATTTATATCAGTGTGACTGCTGGTCGCCTCATGACATGACATCATCTCAATGCGGTAGGGCAGGGACGGGAAACCATAATACCAGGGCCGGGTAGGCAATGAGTTGGACCCGGGTACCCGTCTCAATACCCGGACCCTTTATGACATGCAGCAGGTAGATTAAACAATGTACTATGTACTATGTATTTTGTATGATTAAAAGGTTGTATTTAAGCATTATTTACAGTCAGCTGCTTTGAATATAATACAAGATTAAGATACTGAAAAGCTCGAAATTTTAGAATCCGAACAGAAGACTGCATTGCCATATCAAACGAATTTGATGCCAGGAACTAACATACTGGGTATCCAAGTAGGGTAGGGTAATAGAAGGGGCACCCGCGAGAACATCTGGACCGGTCCTAGCGCTAGAGTGTAGGCTAGGTAGTACATGTTGTTTTAAGTCGCATGAGCAATATGCGCGACTGTTCGTGTGTTTAGTATGGCAGTAAGTTATATGAAACATCAAACCATATTGCCAGTTTGTTGATATTACATACCGTATGTTTTAGTGTAACTAAAGGAACATTTTTTAATTAATACAGATGAATAATAAAAAGCTATAAGGCAGTTCAAATCTTTAATTAGTCGGTGTTAAAATGGGTACACGCTGTAAAAGCAAGTTTTACTTCTTTATGGTTGGCTGAAATATTCTACATTAAAGACAAACAGCAAACCTCCGTCCATCGTGTAAAATATGCAGAAAACCACATTTAACATTCAACAGTAAATTCTAGCGACCCACCACCGTCACGTCCGTGCCATCAACACTGAAAGAGCGGACACGGTCAGGTGCATTTCTCCAGTGTATCAATATTTGAAAATCTGGACAATTTGATTCACAAAATATATGACGATCTAGACATGGCAAAGAATCATTCGGATTGTGGATCAGGACAAGTACATCTTTATTCTGACAAGAGGTTTAACAAGCAAAAGTGTTTGCAACAAGGTTGTGTCAATGGTGGATGGTTTGTAGAATTTGATAATTCAATATTGACGTCAACAAGGGCTAAAGATGGCGGCCATTGTCGATTGTTGTGGTGAAAGCCGACAATGCGACCTAGTTGTGTCAGGTGTGAAACCTCTACACTCGTCGCGTCTCTAGTGTGGTCACACATCGCCAGTGGACGTTTGCCTACTGGTCACTCCACATGCTTGACATTCAGTGACCAACAAGGCCGGAGTGAGTAGGCAGTGATGTGTACAGACGGAACCATGTGGCTCACGTATGTTTGGGACTGAAACATAGATCATTAACATACATCATGGTTTACTGGTCCTGTGAATCGAAGTTTTGTCGCAAAGAGGCCAGAATGTATCTTCTACCGTAAAGTGACAACACAGATAGGATCAGCGAACAAGACAGACTGTTCTACCGTGACAACACAGACTAGACTTCCGTGACGACAGACAACAGTACCGTGACAATGTGTATTAGGCGCGAGATAACACCGGGTAAGTAATAGTCTGACGAGTGCTGTGACCGAGGATACAATGGTGTTGCGGTTAGGGGTGGAGGCACTTCCCTTGGAAATAATTATTTCGGGGGGCAAAATTTGTTTTAAAGTAAAAAAGAAGTCCATTAAGTACTGCTTCTGTTGCAGCAGGTATAGTATCAGAGTTGGGGGTCGTTTCTGTGTATTCTTGAACCCTGTGCCCCAGAACACAATGGCAACACAAATAAGGTACTGTGCAGTGTGGCTCATTGGGCCTCGCACTTCAACGACATGAAATGTAGAACGAGTTTCCAACAGGCGTGATGGCGCAAATGACTTGACCTCCTATGGAGGGTTTAACATATCGCATCACAACCTGGCTTAGAACTCATCCCTATTTAGCCATGTTGACCCATATGACCAGGCCTGCTGATTTTTGATGACGTTTCATTGACGTGGATTGTTGTACATATCCCCATATTAATATGAGTGCCCAATGAAATGCCAGGAACAATTCAGGATTTGAAAGGATGTTGTCATATGAAGGGGGAATAATATTAGGGCGACAATTATATCTACAAACTTTGCATCCCTTGACCCTTGAATATCTAGGTTAGAAGTGATCTTCAGGAATCCATGCTGGTCACAAGAGGGGACTATGTTACGGAATCAGTTGTTCAGATTTGTTGATGATATACTAATGTGCCAGACAAAATAAAAGAAACCTGTCACATATTAACGTTTATGCACCTCTGTATGTTATTACCCTGAATAATGAGTGCAAGGATCGATCCGTGTCATGTAACTATTTCGGAAACTACTTGTTTATAATCATACATAAACACGTCTTCCAAAATACGAATAGCTGAATAGTACATTTATGAATCGCACATAATAAACAATAAATATTCCTCCAGAAACATGTTCGTCTAGCCAGGAGTCCTTTTTAACTGCACGTCAAGCTAAGCATATCACCCATGCCAAGATGCAACTGAAAATGTGCCAAGTTTATATCCTTGGCGTGAGTAGTTTAAAACAAACAAACAAACAAACAAATACGCATCGGCAACTGCACCGTCATCATTGCGTTTGATAATCGTCAACCTAATCCATCTCAGCTCAAGGCCCTGCGGCCCCCCCCCCCCCCCCCCCCCACGCTTATACATATACCACGACTTCTGTGTGACATCAGACATTGGCAACAGAGGCATCCCATACATATACATGTAGCTAGGTCTGCCTGTATCACCGTCCTACGATGTTCCCTCTGCTATGCTCTAGTTAGTATCTGCAAGAATGGCTACAGGAAGCATACGGATGGTAAAATGCGCATTATGCCCAAAGTTAATTCCAAACATGTCCTAGGGATTCTGTAACTTAAGATGAGTTAAGGTTCAGTCAGCTGCTGTTTATTAAGTATAATTATGTCTTTGCGTCCAGGCCAAAACGAGAATGAAGTGGATTCACTATTCACACATTCACATTGTGATGTTCATAAAACATGTGCTAAGCCTAAACAACATCTGCTTCTGGTTGGTAATCTTGTAGGTGGCGATATAAAACTTGTCATGCTCGGGACATAGTCAGTGTTAACAAGAATAAATGGAAATACGGCTCTTACATATATCCACAGACAATCCTATATATTTCACAATATTTCCACTGATAACATACTTACAATACCCATGTATTATAATAAAAGAATTGTATGCAACTATTAGGCGAGAGTAGAATACTACGTAATCAATAAGTAGAATAATACTTAATCCAACTTACTAACATAATAATACTAATATTGGGAATAAATAGCAGAAACATTTTGGACAGATGCACATATATAGTACATTTATTCATTTCAACAGTATTCACAGGGTCACATTTCACAAAATGGACGGTTTCCTGGCACAGTTACAAATCTACCAGCTTCAACATATAGACGTGTGAACTACATCTATACTGTGCCAAGTCAGATTGTTTACACGGATGGAACCAATAAACGTTTCTACACATACATCTATAAGTACAAGAGAATACGTTTTTTGGCTTAAGACAACAAAGGGAATATCCTGTGGATGCATATGCTAGATTCCACCCATACTGTTATTTTGTTAAAGAACTGATACAGACAGAACAAGACAGAACAGACAGAACAAGTTTGATAAGAAAAAGTAAATAGTAAATAATGCCATTTAAAAACCAAATAACCTCCTCACAGTGAACGTTCAACTATGATAATATTTAAAATAATTTTCCCAGAAATGGAATTACTGACAAAAAGCTAAGCATGTCAGTATTAAATTACACGGTGGATAACTTTGAAGCGATGTAATAGCTGGGCCTTTTCTCTATAATTATATGCAAAGGCATTCCTTTTCCTAAACAAAACAAGACTATATAACGTTTTACGATATTCAATTTAGTTTCAAGTACATAAAAAATGTGTATTGTTTAATAAACATCAAACAGCGTATTCCCTTCCACTGATTGTATTTTACGCACATGAACTATACGAGTCCAGTGAACCTGTCTCGTCTGTTTGATATATGAGACCCAAGCAAAGACATTCAGAGTTACAATACAACTACCCACAACGTTGTCTCACAAGACAATGGTCTTCAGCTTGCAATGGTCATATTCCAAATGTCAGTATCCGCTTTCTATTCCAGAAGCTCCAGCCTTTGATGTCACATATGTTAAGGTACTTCAAAGAACGTCATGCCGTACTTGCTCAATGTTACATCTCATCGAAATGAAGAAAGAGCAGTCTGTGGCAGAGGTGATAATGACACAGCAAAATGGACATCAGCGTGAACCAAGTAGGAAGAGAAAGCACATTGCCTTAGACGCACAGTCAAGAAGGGCTAAAGACACTTTGAATGCTAGTACCATCTCAGTCATGGACTATGTTGGCCTGGCTGCTCAAAACCTAGAGGAACTAACTGGCGTGGAAGGTGGAAATGATATGCATTTGTCAGAGACACTGACACATCTAAATCTGTAAATGACACTGCTCATTGCCTAACTTGCTACGTGTTAAAATAAGGGGATTATAATACCTGATTTGCTTAAATACTGGAGTTATTCATCAGACTTCATGGATTAAAATACCTGATATGTATTGCCCTGTCATTCCGTCATTCAGTAAAATGGACTGTTGAAACTATCCACATTACCTAATTATAAAACTCACCCGCGCAAGACATAACCTCACCAAATGCATCATCTAGTTGTAGTTTGCTACCTGGGGTCTGGGGAGAAATTAGATGATATTACATTATCTGCTTGGTGAACCAAGTAGGGTAAATAGTGTAATTACTACTATCGCCGCACTATACAGACAAACAACCCTGGTGAATATATGAAAGCATGACTACATTTGTCAACTGTACAAAGAAATAAACCCAGACACCTGGTCCGGTGAAGATTTAGGCAGACTGCTATAAAACAATGTACCCTAAACATATATAACCAATGACGCCATCACCACAGAAAGCAGGACGATGTTACACAAGCTGCATCCAAGTGTCACAGTGACGATCATAAAGATCCGAACAGTAGCAGGTCGACCACGTCTGGTCTGATAGTCACCGGAAGTGGAAGCAGCCTTGCAAGAAGGAAAGCATGATAGATATAGACAGCGCATGAACT
Organism: Haliotis asinina; assembly: GCF_037392515.1. NCBI lineage: Eukaryota > Metazoa > Mollusca > Gastropoda > Lepetellida > Haliotidae > Haliotis > Haliotis asinina. Next base: position 6,647,217 of record NC_090282.1, read on the forward strand.
ATTTCACAAGAATGTACATTCAGATGTAATAAGAATTATTTGTACATTTTTTAACTAACATAAATTACCAAGATTAAAACAAAAATACAAGATTGAACCATAGTGGAGATGCGCAGAAAATATGTGCAAGCGTAGAAACATGGGGACACTCACAAATAAAGTAAATCTTTCAAAAGGTTTGAAGTTAGACCTGTGGATGCCACTATCAAATCTGACACTTCAGGCAGATATGTATTCTGCGTTAAACTATGCTATTTTTACTTGTACCATCTGTTCCCGTTTCTTCACTGAAATGTCACCTGTTGGACAGGATACTCTCAGCAGTTGTCAGTAAGAACTGAAGCTACTGATTTATAAGAGGCTAGTTATTCTCAAACGTTCGTAGCCCTACGAAACTGTTAAGCCCTTTCTTAACACAATGACTACGATCAAAATTAAGAATTCTGAGGGCCACGAACGTTTCGAGAATAAGGGCTCAGTAATTCAGTCACCGTTGGTAGGGGGTAAAAACTGGACTAAGAACAAAGTAAGGTAAGAAAGAGTGAAAAAAACCTCATTAGCGAACAGATGAACTTTTCTTTCAGAAGTGTTAACGTCAGCTGGCATGTTGATAGATAGTTATCATTCCTAGTATCTGGGGACATTTTATCCCTCCGTCTGATGTTCTATAAATGATTTGACCTCTCTTTACTTTATCGGGTTTTCCTCCCCAATTGAATAACAGAAACCATTTTTTTAAAAAAAAAATAGTTTATCTGATGGATCTGATTTTCAGATTGGGCTTTTCACATGTTCTAAATACATTGTCACATTTCAAGCCAATCTTTTTTTCCAAATCAACTCTGCATTAAATGCCAAGTAGATTGAAAGAATTGTTGAGCCACTCCAGGTTTTATTCTCGGAATAGTCCGATTTTAGGACACCTTTCTATCCAATTCAGAGTGTCCCTCCTTAGTCTATGTTTACTTTTAAGTAAGAAAATCTGGTACAGCAACCGACAACCTGCTATGCAGTATAGAAGAATCGTTGTGAAGCGTCTGGAAATGACTTGTGGAAATGAAAGCATCATGAAGTAGTTTTGCAGCACTCTATTAAAACACACAGAGACTGGGTGATCTTGAATTTTAAGTTGGCGGTTAGCTTGAGTAACAAATAACAAGATGGATGACTTAATCGTCGCGCACTACCACTTTGTGTTTACATTTGTCAAATCACAAGGTGTCCCCTCTCGTCTTAAACTGACAATGTTATGTAAATGTTATGGTAAAGGGAAGAGTTTGGTGGATGGACGGATTGGTCGATTTGTTGGGGATGATAAACTGGTTGTGGGTAGTTATTGAATGGATGAAATTTCCAAATTTGTTGCATCGGTGACAAAATTTATGTCCGATGTAATTTCCTATTTTGTCTTGTACCACATGTTCCCGATTTGTAACACATGAACACTTCGTTAGAGTTGGCTTATGTCAACGTACAGGTGCCACCGGTGGGGTAGGATACGCTCACCTTTTCACGAACACCTGATGTCATCGGTATGTCATAGTGATTCATCAACGCATGCTCTGTCCACGTATTACATGATGACAATCATCGGATTTTCTGGTCCAACGTTGTACAGTTGTAGATGGATTTTGTCGCTTCTATACGATTTATGTGTGTGTTATGATAGCTGATGAAGGATGTACGGGTGGATGGATTGCTGGATGATGGATAAACCGAGGTATGGTGGTTAATATATGCAAGATAGATGTGAGAATGGTTTGATATTGGCTAGTACACTGTAAGCATATTCAGGACTAAACATGGGTCAGATATTTCTCAAATGTAAAGGCTATGAAGAATTACCTGTGTACATGTATCGTTTGTCCCCAACAAAGTGAACCGGTTTTTGACACGTATTTTCTCATCGATAACGTTTCGCAGAGTATCCCTAGGGTGTCATCAACGAGTCTACAAAATGTCTTTCAAGCAGAAATGCTTTTACGTATTTCTTCCACCGATATCTCCTCCCATGACATAACTACACTGACCTCTAACGCCCGCGTGGTCAGTTTGTCACTCCTCTATAACCTTTATCCTCTAGAGAGTCCCATATTGCGTTTCATTTTTGGATATGCGGTTTTGAATTTGACAATGCTCGCATGATTTACAAACATATTTTGTGTACTTGTTGATGATACCCTAGGTTACTGTGTGAATTTTAAAAATAAGGTTAGTTTCTGTACCGCTGAGAAAATACTTGTCAAAAACTGGTTCACTTTTTTGGACACCCGTTATATCACAACGCTAATTACGTCAACGAATATTTAGTCTGCAGAGACCGATTCCAAGGGGTATAAAAGGCAACAAAAGTGAATAAAATCATATAAATAAATTCTGCCAAATCTGTAATACCACCAGAGTGTCCGCCAAACAGTTGTGGTTCTTCGGCAGCACAAGCTATACTCCAGATATGTGATTGGCGTATGAAGACCGGACAATCTTGTGATCAACATAGTAAACAGTTATCAACATCTATTTGGAACAATGTTACCGATCATAACCATTCGATCCACAAACGTGACTGACAGTGTATAAACATTAGTGAAAACCCTTGTAAAGTTCACAGTGCGGAACAGCATCGTGCCTCGTTTTGGCAAGGAACGTGTGACGTGTAATACATTAAATTCTATATGACAACCCACGATTCAAAATTATGGCATTGAGTGAAATGTATCTTTCCAGGAAAGAAGCAATTTGTAAGTGTACTTTTTAGACTTAAACGAGAAATTCACGATGTGCAAATCAAAATCTGATTTTTTTGCACCTTAATACAGAAGTTGTCACCATGTGGACAAGACACGGTGACTGAATATGGTTTCAGCTGATTTCCAACTTTGGTGGATACACGAGTAGGAGATCCATCTTTGCATTGTATATGTCAAGCATCCACTAGTAGCAGACTTGGTATTCAATGCTGATTCACCAACATTTCATGAGTGTACGGTTCTCGGAGTTTGTTGCTGTCAGTATGAATTTTTATGTCAACTCAAGGTTGTACTTATTCACCAGTCCACAATTATCTGCAAACAGACGTTTGAGATTTGTCAGTATCCCTTTATCATGTACATGTTTTTAGAAACACACATACATACGAAGAAGCAGTGCCTCAAAAGCTAAAACAAGTTCCTATAAAAACGTCATTTCTAAACATGAACCAAACCAAAAAAAAACAACAATATTCAATGCACGTAATAAGTCAGTTAAAGTAAGTGCATGTGAGTAAAGGGACACGAAAACTCCTGCAGTAACAATCATTGCATTCTCATCAATTTGCTGTTAGTTTTTCAGTTCCGCCTGACCAAATACCTGGAGAGAGAAATGTGTTTCCTGAAGAGTAATAAATCTTTATCCAATGTGTACCAACAAATGAAATAAAAACATCAGTTCCAAACATGAATCCACATTACAAAAATAGGAAACTTTGAATCCAAATAATAACTGCACGGTGTGGGTCACTTGAAACAATATCAAATATTGGCTGATAAGGTTACATAGCTGTACGTGTATACTCAGCACAACTAGGTAACGTTGTTTTCTTTAATTCTGTTGCTGCTCCAAATATTACGGCACAAATAGCATGGCGTTCTAAATATGACAGATCTGCACTTTGTGCTCTCTGGTAGTAGGAACGCAGATTGTACTATAACTAACTTAACGTGATCGATTCCCAGAATGGTTAGAACTATTCACTGTGTCTTCCAGCATTGTATCAACAGGCCTAGCCATCAGGTCCAAGCAACAATATTCTGTCCATCATTAACAGACGTGAGTCTGTTGTAAGACTCCGACTACATCGTAAAGCAGGTGTTTATGTATCAGTGTTAAATAATGGTATCTATCACAAACACTCGCAAGGGCATGGCAATTGTTCACTTATGCTTATGGTAAAACTCAGTGGACTCGATTATCCATCGGAACATATTCCGCTGGGCTTAAAAAGCAAAGTGGTGATTGACAGTTGAGTATCCCTGTCGTACCACGATTTGACTCCTGCGAATCCCAGTCGTCCTGAGTGAACTTTCCTCGCCTATTTAAGTGCTTGGGGACGTCTAAAAATTCTGCGAGAGCTAGAAATACGTGCATTTTACTTTTAGAAAAAAGGTTTTGTTCGTCAGTCCTGTACATTATTCTCTGCAGTGAATTTGTCCGCCTGTCTAAATGATTGGGTACGTTTCAAAATTCTGTTGTGTTCCTCAATCCTGTACATTACTCCCTGCAGTTTGACAAGGAGGACGAGGGGGATGTACAGAAGAGAAACATGACCAAACGTAGAATAGGACATACGTTCTAATACAAAGAAAGCCGACTGAAATAAGCTACAGAAATTAGACGAGGGAATCAAGAAACCAATATGACACATATTTGTTTTCCATTTACGTGCTACAGGCGAGTAATCACAATGCAGGTGTGATAATTTGCTAAAGAAACATTCTCGACCTCTTACGACAAATTAATACATTTTGGTATTTCTTCAGTCTCTCTGCTTATCATTTGTGTTTGTTTGTTTGTGTGTGTGTGTGTGTGTGTGTGTGTGTGTGTGTGTGTGTAAATGTTATTTTCACTTGTACTTATAAAGTCGATGATCAAATTGCCAAAAAAACTGTATGCAACTGGTCTGTTTCTCAAAGTATCTTGAGTAACTGTTCTAATTAGAATCAGCTTTTGCCCTTTTGCCCTGTATTACATCATTGTTCTACATCACTCTGTTATTTGTTTGATCCTATATTTTCTGACTTGCTACCATATAACGGAATATGTTTTCAGTCACAGTTAAAGGCTACTCACTCATTCACACGCCATATACAACACAGCGTTGTAAACAAATGAACAAACATAATTCGGTGCATAAATATAACATTTTATTTCAAACAATTCGAGCAGATCACCGTATAACATTTCCATCGTAGCAGTTTCACACGCTAACATTTAGTACAACGACTCAAACAAACGAAGTCACAAAAGCGGGTTTCCACATAATTTACAAAAAAATAAAGACATTACGTGAACAAAATGCGAATGGCAAGTAAGGCTACATCATAACATCAATCCAGACCTTTCCGTCCCCTCCCCGGGGCCAAGTAGGACTGGATCTCCGGGGTGGCAAAAACGGAGGTCTTAAATTCACATTGGCCATTCGCTTTACAAAAGCACTTTTGTATAAAAGCTGAAAACAGACTAGAATTTACAAGTTATAAAAGTCTCTACTCGCGTCGTCATGGTCACGTAGGCTAACATCATTTACAACCCAAGAAAGGTAATATCATAATATATGCGTAGTACTGTGCCGCAGAGGGACAACACAGCCATGCTTAACGCACGGCATCGTACACGACATGAATGTACACATTAATATCTAAGACATAGCCTAGTTAACCATCAATAATTATCAACAATTGGCAAATGGAAGAACAATAGATGAAAGGCACAGTTATTATAAGATACACAGTGGAAAAGGATTTGATATATTTTACAATAAATAATCGTCTCCGTTTATGAAAGACTTGAATAGTCATGTAACCACTGATCAGATATACAACTCTTCACGTGCAATATCAAATGTCCGATACAGTTTGCAAGTGCGGTCAGATTATCGTCTTCGGTTTGGAAGACCTGTGGCCAGTGCCACATCAGATGTGGACTTTGTACAATCGTGGATCTGAGAGTGCCACGAGTAGGTCATCATATACCTATATATTCTTGGAAGACTATCACCTTCATTCCACGTACTTGACAACATTGAGCACAGTATCTGCAAAGTTATCAGTCCTGTCTGTTGTCTGAGATTTTCCATCATCTCGTGTCACCATGACAACCACGACTTAGACACATTTTATTCACCATTTGGCGTCCATTTCACTTTTTTTTTGAGAACATTGTTACATTTTGAAACAGTTCGTGGTTTATGATGCATTTGTTTGTCACAGTAATCACTTTGGGGATTAGTCACAGATTGGGGTTATCACCTGTTTAGCTTATTGAATCTGGCTACCAGATCCTCAGCGGTTTCTCTCTTCGGACTGGCGCTGCTTGTGGATGTGACTCGTAGTGAGCCCCCAGCCCCGTTCATCATGCTGGAGTCAGTATTAACATCTGCGGAGTGCTGACGGAGGAGTTTGGTGTACCGCCTAACGAACGCTCGTCTCAAGGTATTGTTTTTATCTACCATGGTGGATCTGCTTCTTCGGGCGCGGTTCCTCCTTTTCTCCGTGGTGGTCTCGCCAGGCGCACCCTCATCAATATTAGGGGTCGATTCTTGCTGGAACGCGGGGTTGTCGAACATACCCGGGAAAGGATTCTCCTGCGCTGAAGCGTTGGGGACGTCGCTATCCTCAAACGGCCTTGGAGGAACCGATGTTGGACCAAATTCTCCACTGCTCGAGTAAAGGTTGTTATAGTCGTAATCCTGATCAGTGAGATCTTCATCAATTCCGCGCAGTCTCTGCAACATGCGAGCGTATTCCACGGCTTCTCGAATATGCTTCTTGGGATCGTAGCGCTTTCTGCAGCAACGGAGATCGGTGGAGGCCAGGATGTGGAGAAGTGTTCCGTAACGATGTCGCAACATAGCAGCGAACTGCAGAAGTAGGATGAAGGCGAAGACGATGAGGAAGACAAGACCGAGAGGTTCGATAGGGAGCGGCTTGGTACCAGGTCGAGGGATTGGGATACTCACTTTGTCTTTGACACTTTGCAACATGAAAATAATTATCATCCAGAAAGCATTCATCATGAAGAAGGCGAAGGCGACATTGTTTCTCATGGACTTGAGGTCTTGGGAAACCTTTGCCTCATGAGCACGATCCGATGCTATAGGGTGGAGGTACTTGGCAATACATCTCTGCCAGAACTCAATCTCTCTCATAGGAAGATACTGCACCTCACCATTTCTCAGACCCATGTCTTCCAGCCATCTTGGATTGATTAACTCGTCCCGTTCCTCTTCAAAGTATTGTTCCTCGTCTGATGAAGACGTTGTTGTAGCAGAGGCATCCCCATGTTCAGCTTCTTCTTCTATGTCGTTGATGTTATTCGATCTCTTTGATCTTCTTGATCGTGATGACGAGCGTCGCCGTTGATGCTGGAATCCAGTACCCACATTACGCATGCCAGCTTCAACTTTATCCAGTTTCTCAATCACCTGCCTCAAAATTTCAGTATTGAGATCCTGGTGTCTTCCTCCACAAATCCGTCTAAAGAACCGAACAAATCCACTGCAGCACGCATTATCGTCTTCATGTCTGGTGAAAAAAGACATCCAACTGGCTTGATTGTTCTTGGCGTTCGGCATCTCTGGAGGCTTTGGTCCCGGGACTCGAGTTGCCACTTCTCTAGTTCCCCAGGACACGACGTGGAGGTTGCACATGGCGTAGATCATCAACAAAACGTAGCCGGAGGGGATGCACAGGAAGTACAGAGCCCCCGGAATTAAACAAATGAACTCCTGCGGATGGAAGCATGCCGATATTATGAAGATTGCCAGTAACATCAGCAAGAAGACTGCGTTGGGACTGACGATGGTATCTTCTGCAATCTGAACCAGTGTTCCGACCACTACAGCCATCATGAGCAAGGAGTAGACCGCACTCATGATGGCAGCTATGTTCAACTGCATACTGCCTTTAGCTATGAAGCAGATGATGAGATACAAGACAGACGGAGCCACGGCTAGGATGTAGGACTGCCAGAGACTGGTCCGCATGACGGCGTTGAAGGCACCAGCCATCATAAGCAATACGGTTGCAGGTCCGAGAATGGTGGACAGCATCAATAGACCTTGGTATCCCATGTAGAGGTAGGAGATGTTGTCGTTGATGTTGATAGTTGTTCGGTAACTCTGTAGAAGGTCCATGATGTTAGCGAGAGTGGACGGAATCCATCGGCGTCGCTGGTTGAAGAACTCCTTGAATCGTTCAGGTGCGTGTGTCATAGCGTCCGAGGCTGCACAGTACTCCACTCGGTATCCTTGCTGCAGCATCAGTGTACATAGCCATCGGTCCTCACCTGCACAAAGGATGACATTTGTGAATTAATAAAAGATGTTTACGTACAAGACATGAATGGAAAGAGTTTTCCTGTCACTGAGTGAGTTGGGTTGAACATCGCTTTGAATATCATTTAAATTATACCACCACTTAAACACTCGTACAACCCAGTGGTCAACTCTCAAGATGAATCTGAGATTCGAGCCAATGCTCTGAGGTTTATGGCACCAGTAAGCATATACATCGTTGAGATAATCAAGGGGAATCAAACGTTGACACATTTGAGCATACCCTGATCGTACTGCAGGTAGTGTCTGGCCTCACTGGAACGGGTAGCATAGGTCCTCATTACGTTATCGTCCATCAGAGCAGATCCACGGAACAAACTGAAGCACCCAGGTGAACACAAAACGCACCCCAACATGTGCTCGGCAGCCTTTTGAAGCCAATGACCAACAGCGTACTCGAAAATCTGGTACCAAACCATAGGACCTGTGAAAAGAATATATGTGACGTTACTGAAAATATTGGGAGAAAACCATCACCTGTCTAAATCATTCAATCCTCAAGGAGAAGCTTCAGCCTGTGAGTTGCGTGATATACAGGTTCGTGTAAGTGCTAGAGAAACGTTGAGAAGTTATGGAGCTGCCCTCTAGTGATTAGTGTCGACACCTCCCCAGTAACATACCCGATCCGATGGGGTGGATTCGTCCGCAGGCAGCTCCAACTTTCTTGCTTTTCCTCATCCTGTCCACTAGGAGCTGTACAGCGCCAGGTTTGAAGTCCACATCTCCGTCCAGGGCCAGTATGAATGTGTTCTCAGCCTACCACGAGACAGATGCATGTGTTAACCTGCTGTGGTTACCCCTTCCCACGTTAAGACATTTACATAGCATAACATGTTGACTATGCTTGTGGAATATTTATTTGATCACAGTTGCGATCCCTTTTTCCAATAAAATCTCTTAATCGTGAAAAGGCCAGGACAAGTGTTGGTTTGTTGGTGAAAGCTGCGCTCAGCAATATTCCAGCTATGTGGCGGCGGTCTGTAAATAATCGAGTCTGGATCAGACATTCCAATGATCAACGATCGATCTCCACAGGTTGGATACGATGGCATGTCTCAGTGAGTCTGGCAACTTTATCTCTTTAGTCGCCTCTTACGACAACCATCGCTTACTGGAGACCAAATCTGACCAGGATCGTCACCGGTCAGGACAAGTTATTGTATCACTTACTGTTTTTTTTAGTTTTGTGAATGCACATGATCTAGTCGTCCGAAATAACAGTGTTGGTAAAAACTGGGTTTAATTACATCCATGTAGACGGTGCCTGAATGTGACCCCCTCACCTGTACTAAGACTTTCTCAGGGATATACTTGAACAGGTTTCCTTTCACGAAATGGCTGGCCGAGTTTCTCCATTTCTCTTCTCGTTCCAGAGTTGAACTGCTTCCATGGAGGTCGTCTTGTTGGCCCAGTAGACGGTAACCAAGGAGATAGTACATGTACATGACCTGCCGGAAATAACACACACATGACAAATATACACAAGGAAAGGTCACTTGATATGTTGGCTCCAAGTTATTACTGATGTATTATAAGTGCACTTCCACCGTGCATTATACAAGTAAATGTAATATTTGAAGTTATTTTCAGACAGTGAATAGTTTTGACTTTATATCACACGTGCCTGTGACCATCTCTTCTTGTGTCTGATCTTCAGCCTGTCCTTGAAGTGGGCAATCAACAAGTTTCCCCCAGGGAGGGTCCATACGAGACGACCGCCGTAGGGGGTGGGGATCTTCACTGGAGGCATCAGCTTAATCTCAGATTCATGAATTTGACTGAAAGTAAGCAGAGATATATTTAGCACAAAGTTCATGCTGTAAAAGTATTTTGATATATAGCCTTTGCTGGAGTCTTCGGGGAGTCTTTTAAGTCCACTCAGAGATGTCAAGCATCAATATTGGGACTTAAGAAATGATAACGAACTGAAAAGGAAATGAAATCATTTTGCCCAAGGTTGGTCTAGACGAAGTATGTTAGCATGGCATGTTAGCATAATAGGGACTTTCTTCTACCAACATGCATACCATATGTACACATGACATAGTTTAGTTTTATTCATATTAAGGAAATTGGCTTACACATTTCTTTCTGGAGACATGGTTTGTGTATTGGTGGGGATATTCAACTATTATGTAAGTTGTTTGTGTGTTTATGTTGTAATACAAACTCCTTTGTTTTGTCTACTAGCTTGAACGGTGTTTGTGTGTTTACATGATGGAGCATACCTTTTCCTGTGTCTGTGTACTTGTGGGTAGCGGCATGAGATTAAATCATAGCTATTGCCTGAACGAAGTATACTGAACAGAAAAAGAAACATAACTGTTTTGTTACGTATAATATAGGACAAACATGACCGCTTACATTTAAGAAATTTGACGTTTCCGAAACGTTTCTTTTGTTGCTCAGTATATAAGCTACTCTTATTTTCTAGTCATTTTTTAGTTCACATTCTCAACATCCGGCCTTTGACACATAAAAAGAAGAACCGAGACAGCAGTTTTACATATTTATCAAACGTGTTTTGTCAAATGATTATATTTGAGAGGCGCTTTTCATAATGTTGAATTTAATGACATTAACGCCAGGAGCAGACTGTGTCTATCGTAACGCGGTAAAACAATCAGTCTCGGTGTCAGTGTTTGGCCGTGTTTACGTAATGCTAATCGTGCTTGTCAGTATTGACACAACGTAATACCCACTAGGGCCGCACACTAATTGAATACTTCAAAAATCAAACTTTTCACATACAAAGGTCGGGGGTCTAAAAACCGCCATTCCTGGCCGTCTATAACATTCTTCCAGGCCAATTAGCCACTGGACTGAGATTCATCCTCAATGATTCACAAGACGACAAATATGATCAGAGTTTTCGCGCTAACCTTAAACAATCGCCTGTTGAGGAGCACGGGAATGTGACGTCAGAAAAAGGAGGTCTTCAACACCTGGCTCGGCCAAATGGTATTTGAAAAAAATCTTTCGATCCAAGGCGTGAAAATTTGCAATCAAATGTTTTCTTTCTCTATCAAATATTTAGTCATAACAAACTGTATGACGGTCCTTGCCTCCGCGATCGATCGTGGACATTCTTGTCCCAGACTACTGGGGATCATGTTTACTCGTCTCACACAATACTGGGGTTAAAATGTCCACTTCCAAAAACTGGCAACGGAATGATCGGGGGTCAAAAGAACGGTTAGGATAGTTGAAACATCGACAGATTTCTCATGAATAAACACGTGTTAATCTACCTGGTTTGCATCACAAAGATGTACATTGGACTGGGCCTACATATGTGCTGAATTACTTTCATCTTTGTCATATTGGTCATTGCCGGACGTGAGGTCATCACATTAGCCTTTTTGCATCCCATGTCAGGAACATGCTAGTTATGGTTTAACGTAAAGTACAATACTTTATTTAGTTAGAGTTATATGAATTAAGACATTTACAGGATGCACACATTCTTAAATCGCAGCGCTGTGTTATAGCACATCTTCCTAGCAGTTGTAGATTAAGTCCTGTTTTTTTTTGTAGTTTATTTACTTTTATTTCATATCATTATCACTTTAATAACTGCATAAACAATGTATTATTAACTGTAAAAGCCAGAATGAACCGATTCAATTTCTGTTCCGTTCATAAGATATCAGGTAATTTCTTACTTACTTACAAACACACACATACACACACACACACACCAGCTCAGAGGCGCTTTATTTTTCGTTCGATCATTGCATCTCAGCGCACTATTATCAATCTCAACACCCTAAGGACCATACAGACGAGTTGTCTCTGGACCTTTGAATTGCCTTAAGGTCAAAACTATTACCATCCCTTTTTTCGAGCAAATCTGGAGATCAACCCACAGTGGTCTGGAATCCGAGGTATGAGAGTTTGTGTGAAGCAGTGGAGGACTCAATGTTCATGATAAAACCCGTGTCCCATCACCAGTGTTGTGTTTATTTGCTTTGATAAATCCCTTTCAGACCCCCACACGGTCACTGTCAAATATTTGTCAAGAAAAAACACAAAAACAATGGATGCTCCCTCCTAGTGTTTGAATGCATACACCTATAGACACATCTTACGTGGTATAAAATCCCTCGTCACACTGAGTCTCTTGGTCACCTAAATTATCGATCTATCGATGAGGATTTGCTTACATTGATTCACAACTCCGTAAAAACAGAGCTTTCAGTGCAGCGCCAGTATTGGACATTGTGTTTGTTCATTCGACAAATTTACCTTAAGTACTAATATACATGTATAACAAATAACTTTGAAGCGTGTGATGACGAGAAAGCATGTCGATTTCAGTGTTGTCTAGAATTTATGTCACTATGACCTGGTGACGTTTGCACCATCATGAGAAGATACAGAAACAGGTTTATATATTTCAGCATATTTGTCTTCTATTATCGCTGTCGATGTTTCCACCCACTAAAGTTTTCTAAACAAACTGACAAGGCCCCTTGAACATAGATATTTACATTTCCAACCCAAGAACAGTTTAATGTTATCTAATTCAAATTAAACATGCATGATGTAGAACAGGAATTAGAGTCTATACAAGTCCCTACACTCGTTTTACCATGTAAACTATTGACAACTAGGAGTTAACACAATCCTATACTTAGGCTACACTTTCAAATGAATATATACTCTTGAGATCAAGTATTCTAAATATTGAATTAATGTCCAAACTATCACCGATATTCAGAAAATATTGAAATTTCAGTATCAAAGGAATTTTGCCTTGGCAGATTGAAGTTTCCAATACTTCATAAGGCGTCCAAGGGCGTACCAGCTACCTGCAAGACATAACAGCAATCAAAGACCTCAGTACTGCCTACTCATCTGCCCTTAAAATAAACGAAACTGACAAAGCCAGCAGTTACACGCAGCCTGCCGAACAAATAGCCTACACTTTTGTTTGCCTGAGATTTATTTACATTACACATCATTCTCTTTGTAGCGCTATAGAGCGATCCGCCTAGTTCGTAAACAGAGCCCTGAGGCAGGCCACTGCACCGTCTACTGAAGCTTGGATTCTGAGGCTTCTTGGTCTCTCTAGGTTACTGGGATCCTAATGTGTGTGCCCAGACTTAACTGTCCACACTCCAGCTGCATTGCTACACCTAGATGGCACAAATGTGCTTTACTGTGAAAAACACATTTTTCTGTGATCTCTTACGGTCATGAAATCTGGGATTCTCAAACGCTTTGGGGGCTTAAGTTGTACTTACCGTCCATGAAGAAAGACATGATTTCATTTTGCCTGTATGCATTTTAAAGTTTAAAATATGAGCCTTGCTACCGTCTTCACAGCTAAGGATGTTTCTATATTTTCGTAGATTTTGGTAGTGTGGTGAGCTATCCCTAAACTATTACTCCCGGCCGAGGAAAGCTATTTCTTTATATGACACTTATTCTAACCCTTACATTTCTTCCTGTATTAATGCCAGCCAATGGCACATACTTTATTATATACGTATGTAAAGTTAGGATAGTAATGCAGGTGCAATACGGATGACATGCTAAAATTCGGTATTGCACCCCAGATTTCGTGTCGAAGCTCTGCCGGTTCTACTTTCTCCAAAGCTCGGCACTTTCAGATGAATGCAAGATGAGATATATATAATTAATATAGAACGTTCTATATATTTATAACACATTAGGAATGCGGTTATGAACCACATTGTTCTTTGATGCAACGTATAAGTTACATTACCACATGTTCACCTAAGTCAGTAAGTTGATGTAACGTATAAGTTACATTACCACAATATGTTTACCTAACGCAGTAAGTTGGCGAAATAAATATATTCTAGAAATATTGCTTCTCGAGTAATATGTACTTGAATTACTTTATACTAAATATGACACAAGATATCGCTTCGTGTGGTGCTACTAAAATATCCCATTGTAAAGGATAAGTACCGTCCTTTTTACATGGAGTCCGCTGTCATGAGGTGGAATCTTATCTTATGTAATTGTGATGTATTGTTTCTGTGAGCTAGCGAAATATGACGTTATTTACCTGGCTGCCCAGTCAATGGAATCGACGAGTTGTCTGGCGAACATGTTCGGCATCCATTCGTCGTTGTCGTTGTAATCCATGGCGTCATCAACAAAGATGTGCGCTGAAACGTCAATGATGGGATATTGTCATCAACTATGTGTCGCACAGAGACACTGTTGTACCGAGATATTGTCGTTAATGGTGAGTGAGTGAGTTTGGTTTTACGCCGCACTCAACAATATTCCAGCTATATGGAGACGGTCTGTAAATAATCGACCAGAAGATCCAGTGATCAACAGCATGATCATCGATCTGCCCAGCTGGGAACCGATTACATGTGTCAACCAAGTCAGAGAGCCTGACCACCCGATCCAGTCAGTTGCCTCTTACGACAAGCATAGTCGCCTTCCCTTCGTTGACAGGTTTTACAATATACATATATTCCTTTTCATTCTTAAATGTTCTCGTCACGATATGGCTGAAATATTGCCGAATATTAACTCACTCGCTCACTCCATGGCAAGCATGGTTCGCTGAAGTCCTTTTCTACCCCGGACCTTGTCGTTAATATCCTGTGTTACTGAACGGTGTTTGTAGACTGCAACTGACCATACTCAGGACACGATATAACTTCGCATCTTACAACAATTTGTGTTTAACGTTCACGGTTTATATTTGCCAAACGAGAGACGAATGACTAGAATTATATTTATACGGGTTAAATTTTCCACCCTTCATCACAGTATATTTTGATAACCGGTTGGTGTGGGAAATCATATATTTGTTGTATTCTTCAAAGTTCATAATTAAGATTATATATGCCTCACGAATACATAACCCTTTAAGACAATGTCACTTTACCCCTGCCTGTCGTGTTAATGTCTTAATGTGCGCGTTAGTACTGTTTTAAAGATCAATTAGACTCATATTGACTTAACAAGTCGCAGCATGTGAGCCCTTGGCCCCTGATATCTATGCCAGAGAGTCTCAGGCTATGTCGGTTACCTCACAGAGTCGGGCAACGCCAAATATTGCCACGGCCAGACTCTATGGGTGTAATTCAACAGTTCGAAAAATACTGATTCGGTTCGGAAATTAGCACAACTTACAAAGCAAATTTAAAAAGAATTTTTATGCAGTGAATTAACATGGCGTAACGTTATCCGCCTCGAATGTCGCAGTGTATGGATGTTCAAAATGCATTAACTAGACATACAAAATAGTTACTGTCTAGTTAAAATTTCATACTCAGATAATTATGAAGGTATTCATATACAGACAGGAAAACGAAGGTTACACTTGAAAACAATAGACAAACGTTAGCCAAACGTTATTTCGTTGAACACACTCGTAAGCACGGCAAATGCGAAGGTCCAAAACGCAGCTATACATGCACCGTAGTAAATACATCACTGAATAGTATTAATTTATTGCTAGTTTCACGTTTATCCGCTGTCAAATATCAGTGAAGAATGTATGTGCTCTTTACGTGTAGTTTCCCAAAAAGGCAGGTATTCTGTATGGTCGGGCTGACAATCAACTACCTGGTAAAGTAGACATTCCACATACCAAGATACTCAGAGCAGATTTCAAGTGGCTACACTGCGTTAAATGTCAGACTGTACGTCATTGTACCTTCAGCACATAGATACTGGCTCCGACATCAACTACTGGTTCACTTACCCAAGACTTGTCATTATGAGTCACTGTGATCTTAATATTGCTGGTTGCGGAGTGAAACAACATTCCCCTGATACATTCATAAGAAAGACTACAATGAAACATGAAATGGGTTTTACAACAAACCTTCAAATTCGTAATAATCCGGATCTTGAACGTTAAAGTAGTCTTGAGCATTGCGGCGAGCACTCTGGTCAATGTCAAGTCTGAAACCAATGCAACATACGTGCTTAGGATCACTTTCCCAGAACATTAACACAAAATTACATGTTTCATAAAAATCGTACACAATCGAAATAGAAAACTTCACTTTACTTGTTAAATTTCAGTTTTCATCAAAGCAGAACGGTTTTATAACAAACATATGTATATCATATACATATATCTATGTACGCCATAATTGGTGTTAAATTTTCTATTTAAGCTAATTTCTATTTTTGAATTAACAATTCTATGTATAATTTGGTTGGACTCGTACAATAGATTCTGCTAGAAGAAGACATTTGTTATAGCGATGGAGAGGTTTTATTCGACGGTGGGTCTAATGACCCTTAGAAACAGTTTATGTTCAGAGACAGAAACAAGTAAAATAACAGATATAAACTGGTTTAAAGACTGTAAAATGACGGAGGAGAAATAATTAATGTGCTATTCATAGTGTTCTTCGTGATGACTTGCTCTCTGTAGTTGTATGAGAAATGACTGTCTGTGTCAGGACAGATGCGCATACACATACTACAAACACATTAAGGTCCACCCGATTCTTTCCTGTCACTAAACGTAATCTGAATCCCAGGACAGATGGTCATATGAAAGCGTCGGGTAGTCCTTTACTTATTTCGAGGAGGATAATAATTGGTTCCGGTATTTGATCCTCGCAGTATTGTGGAGGCTGGTGTCTGTGAGAAATATTTGATACCTGGAATTTAGATGCAGCGAGTAGATACAATATTGCCGATGAGGCGTCAAGATAAACTGACGGTGCCTCTCAGGAATCATGACCTTGGTAACGTTTCTGAGTCAAGGTAACCTTTATGAAATCCCCAGATTGTTGGAGCCCACAATCAACTCGGTGTTCAACTGTGAGGGGCAATGTTATGTTTGTGTTGGCAAGCAGAGCAATAAATTTGTTTAAAGAGCAGACAAAGCATTTTGACACTGTCATTATAATCTGGGGTCTTTCAGGGAATTCTAAGAGCCACAGACCAGAGCCTTGCGTGATCTTTCTCACGTGTCTCCAGTAAGTCGGGAATAACAACGGTATTTCCCACACAGCATCACATCTTACATCACTATAACCATTGATGCAGATGATCCATCCGTTCTGTTATAGAGATGGGCAGACGACGCAACGTTACGTGATAAGGGCTGTTTGATGACAAGGCATTTACGTTTTGCACAGGGCTTCCATCCACTGGAGGATTAGTAGAGATACAAACATGACAATTCAGCAAGGGGACACCAGAATCTGATTGAATCACCATGATTCAAGTGCACAAATGCCTATGTCACGGCCGTTGGTGAATATCATGCCAACAGTAGTTTTTGCGTTTCTGTAAACGGCTGGAGTTTTCAGTTGTTGAAGCTTAGGACTATTGAGTGTGAGGTCAGGGTATGGCAACACATGCCAACACCTGGTGTCTCCATTGAGTATCATTGATACTTATTTTGTGTTCTACCGTTATGTTACCCTTTACGCCCAATGGAGGCTATTTGTGGGTTTACCCAGGTTGTTCATCAAATCAAAATGCTCAACATTCCAATATTTGAAATCTGGATTTTTGTGAATACCTGAATAAAGATTTGAGGAGTTGCGTCATTTCGTTTTCCGTTTCGTGCCACATTGTAGCACACACATAGATCTTGGGAACGATCTGCTCCCTTTGTTTCCTCATGGCGTCGGTGGAGTTGCTGTCCATTGAGGCATCGTCGTTGAAGGCCATTTCCTTCAGAATACGTTCTTTGTCGTTTCGACGCCGGTTCAGCAGTAGGGACTGCTCAATGAGGGCTCCACAGTACATCGGCAGGATGAACAGTCTGCGGAGAAAAAAGCGTGGTATCAGAGAAACGAGTATTTATATTTGTGTCATTTGTATCATTACCAAACGTTACGAAAACAAAACGACCATGTTCTTCAGAGTAAGAATAACCTGTTGTCCCCAGACTTTCATGTCCACACAAATACATTACAGGTGGGTAAAACTAGATCAACCTTTAATCGTTAGAACATTTTCTTGCTTTTTTGTACTGACAGTTACAACTTATTACCTTTCCGTAAATGCCAGTCGTGGGGCTTTGGGAGTCCAGATATATCTTGTTATCCACAGTTGGGAGGCCCACCAAAGACCAAAGCCTAATCCAAGGTGCCATATTAACCATTTTCTCTCAGGCCCATGCCCAGTACAGGCAAATGTCAAGAAATCTTTGACCAGTTCCGTCCTCTCGGGTCGAAGGTAACACACGGTGATGATGGTAGCCACAGACACCGGGGTAGCAAGACTCAGTGGTATAGCGAACGAGAACCTCTGCATGCATAGTTTACATGCCAGTCGAGCAAAGTAGTAGCACAACCCAGTCGAGACGATTTGGAGGAGAAGAGGCATGTATGGCCACCATTGACGCCAAGGGTCAACGTATTTGGTATCACAAACGGTTTCGTTCTGAGCACCCATGGATTTGTTTTGGAAAGAGCAGTTGTGTCGTTCCATCAACATGAAGTGTTCCTCTTCAATTCCACCCTTCGAGACTCCCCCTGGCTGGTCGGTGAGGGAGATAGGTGGCGCTGTTGTCACTTGTATGGGTAGCACGGTGGAAGAGACTGTGCTGGCGTTCGACATGGTGATCTCGGCGGGCGTCTCAAACAGGGAGCCAAAGGCGATATGGACCATACTAAGATTTGGGATGAGGAGAAAAGCAAAACCGAATGTAAGGCCAACTTTCCAGAGACTTGCAACTAGGTAGGATTTGACTCGGACACGATGGAGTGTATCCTTATAGTCCTTTACTGGGATCTCCAGACATCCAAGCCGCACATCCTTGTCGACGAAGTTCTCCCACCAGTTGGTGGAGAGGAGCAGCAGAGCCAGAGGAATCTCCCAGGACATGTCGGACAGAGCGTAGGTGGAGGACCAGGGCGAATCACCAGTCTGGGGAAGACTTTTGGGTGCTTCATATTTCGGGGTCGGTGACTCGAGTGTTACGGCGTCATCATCAATATCAGTTTCCTTTACACATTCAGACTTCATGGAGGCTAGAACGATTACGAATGCCGATAGCTGCATGAGCACGGCCAGGAAGTCCAGGATGATAGTGGTGACCTTCCTCCGGTTGTCTTCGGAACGCTTGGTAGCGAACAGTCTGAGGATGGATGGCACCGTGCAGAGGGCGTTCATCAGAAGGAGACATCGGACCGTGTCCAGACATGGCAACACCCGGAACAACAGCAGGCTCAGCCCGAAGGAGTGGAGGGATTCCATGAACAAGATCTAAAAAGATGTGAAACAAAGCCCATGATGATCAATCCCAGAATTCAGGATACCTGAGATTTCATGTATGAAATATATGAAATGTGCCCAAGCTGGATTAATCGAAAAGTATTATTACTTTTTATATGATCAGACAAAGTATAAACTCAGTCAAATTTTACAATGCCCTACAAAGCTAGGAAAGTACTAAATAATTGATTTGTATTTATGGTCACCTCTATGTTGATGCTTTAAGTCTTTTGGAGTTTCATTGAGTCTTCTTAGTTTCGAGTGATCGTATAACACATTCTTTGGAAAGCAATGTTTTCGAATTACAGAAATTGTTTACCATTACGAGAATTAGATTTGAAAATATGTATTTAGTACTGAATGTTGAAAATAAGCATTTAATATTAATGTACATTTTTGTATTTTATTAATCATATATTCAAATAATAAAGAACCTCGCATATAATATCACCAAAATTTGTACACAAAGCATATACACTGGGACTTTTAATATATCGCTTTAGCTGCATTTTACTTTCGGACAAACCATAGCGGAGTTTTTAGTTGTTAGTGTTGAGTCATTTTATACCTTCACAAAACCAGTGCCATATTCTTACTTCCCGCATCTAACAGTTACACACAAACAGCTAACCAGTTGTGTTGTTGAACATACCCATGCTATATTTCCGATGGACGGTCTGGGAAGATTTCCGAACATAGACTTGAAGAGACATTCGAAGAAGGTTACTAGGTAAGGGACACTAACTACTGCTATAACCATATAGACCCATCGGTCGCGGTTCTCCCAACCCTGGAACACAGCAGATATAGCATGCATCAAAAAATAAACACGAACTATATACAAAAATGAAACATTGACATAACACTTACACAGTAATATCAATCTACCCACGATGTATAGATCTGAGATGTAGCTAAATATGAGGTGTAATGACATATAGTCACATACGAGATATAAAGATATATAAGGTTGCATAAAATGATTAACTGTTTCTCGGGCACATTTTGTTTAAAAGTGACGAGGGCGGTAGGACTTCAAAAAAAATATATTAAAAAAGGGAAGAACACATTTCTATTTTTTTTCTCTCAAAAATACAACTTGTAATGTTTATAAATACGTGTTAATGAGTTGTAGATTCAGTCACACTCGTGATTACAGACACTCATTCTTATAGTGGACAAATGGATGATCGGGACGCGGAAAAGTCAAAATTACTTTTTCAAAATGGTAATGAAAAATTATTACCTGCACAAATAAAAGTGTGATGAGTGAAAGTGACGCGCCGATGCCCGAGAAACATTTCCATTTTTCATTTAGCCTAATGCAAAGTTTAGTATAGATACATACTTAACATATGTACATAGGTAAAAGCATATGACACTGACATATCACTCTCGTATTGCAAAAAAATTAATATAATATCACAAATAATACTGATATGACATGTTACATTTCGATAACATGTAAACTAATTTAATATAAGTATTCTACATCCTGTAATGTATTGGCAAATTGATTATGACGCTAATTCAGGTATGTCAAATACCTTGCTAGAATTGCCTATAGCATGGGTCATCAACAGTAGACTTCCCTTGCTGGCCAGAGCGCTGGACAGGACACACAGGAATATGAACAGGTACGCAAATACTTTGAGAGTTTTGGCAGCAACTTCAAACCAATTTGTTGTGGTTTCATATATCGTCTCACTGCGTCTAGATACTGTCTTAAAGACATCCCACGGTTGAAAACTGAAAACACACAAAGACATTGTTACATGAAGATGTAACTTTGAAATATCACCAAATTGTTTCATATTCCCTAGTAAATAATGACACACAATACCACACATTTTGGAGTAACTTGTGTGAACACTTCAATTAAGAACCATAATCAATTATGGTAAAATAAAATATAATTTAAACACATTATCAGCATTTTTGGAATTGGCTTCTACAGTAATATTGGAAATGTCACGTCAAAGCAAAAGTCGTCGTTTGAGCAACAAATGAATACAATATTTCTTTAACAATTCACGTGAAATAATGATAAAAATCTCACAAACAAGGAAAGTATAGGGGATCGTGTGAGGTAATAACATGCACGCTATGTCAGTACTCAGAGGTAAGCTAAGAGAGAAAGACAGTTTCAAGCATAGACTGAAGGCGCCGGAAAAGATTCGTATTACTGTACAGAGAAGAGTCAGTACACAATACCCCTTAAGAAATATCTGTCACAGAGAGACAGGACTCAAGTTGCCGTTTCATAATTCAAGTCCGCATCTCAAACATATGTCTGAAATGGTAGACGTTTGTTTTGATGTGTATTATTTCCTTTAAGTTAAACTTATAATGATAGATCAGAGTAAAGAATTGTGAGTTACCTTATAATGCTCGCTCTTGGAGCCTTCATATCGCGACCCTACTGCTAGGGGTGCAGTTACGCTTTGGCATAGATAGGTGAATGGGCTCATTTAGAAGTATTTCAAAGACAGCACAAGTCCTATGCTAACTTGGCCTCTGTCTTATTCCTCAACACGGGATTAAAAGATTTAATGATTGAAGCCTTGAGATCAGGAGAGGGACAAGCAAACAAGGAGGCGGTGGGGACAGAACTCCGTTGCCATGACAACATGGGTGTGGCGTGTAGGACACTGTTGGGGATGGAATTAAGAAGACATTCTTAGCTAATTACATCACTGTTTCTCCGCAGTAAGGCACATAATGTACTGAAGTGTGTGGGAAACTGGCGACATGAGAGTTCGAATGGAATTACTTTTACGTGTGTTGGTAAAAATCTTTGTGTTTTTATGCCTTTTTTAATTGCACTGTTAACCGAATGTGGAAGTTTTTGAGGCATATGCGCACCACAGGATTATCAGTACATGGACACAGCAGATGCATAATCATTCATTTACTTAGACAACGGTGAATACCACAATACGCATCGAAATGAATTCAAGAAAACACTTTTTGCCTAAATGCTTACATTAATGGCGATCTTTAGGCGCAAAGCGTATTTTTCACAACTTTGCCTGTACTTCCTCCAAAATGGAAGGTACTGATTGGTTTACCGGGTTGACCTTCTGATGAATATTCGTAATAAATGATAGAATTATGAATCAGTACTTACTTCAAGTTCGATAACCTAACTAATCCAAAGATGACAAGGATCTGATGCAGATTATTACTGGTCTATGCAGTATCAACAATATAACCACAATAGCATGGCCGAAAACAACATGAATGATTTTCAGATATTGTACCCATGTTGGCGAACGCTCACACATGGCTACTACATGTGATACAGGTGTAATAATATATGTACTGAGAGAAAGAAATAATGCTAAACAGGAAAATTCAAGCGCTTCTGTAACATTATCCAGTTTTCATCACCAACTTTTAAATAACGCTGTGGAAGAAATCTGAGAACAGAATAAAGGAGCACGGCCATGAAGTGGCGTTATCTTATTTTTTTCCCTCAGTACATGTATATATGGGAAGCCGTATATATACAAACAGAAGGAGTATAAAGAGGATATGTAAAGGCAAGAAAAGGGTAAGATACCGGATATAATAGGTTATATATGTAAGTACTACTATTGTGGGACTACCAATCTATGAGTCTACAGGTTATATGTTTCATTCTGGTTCTGGGAAATTATACCTCTCTTGTCTTAAGGAGGTTTTGATCGTGAAAGGCAAGTGGTGGGATCTGTGCAACATAATATAAGCAAATGAGTAAACAAAAACAGATAAATACATGGTACCTAAGCTAAGGTGTACGCAAATATTAAACCTAAATGAATAATGGTCAATGTTCTTTACTTTGTGTAAGCTTCATGTGTTTACGTCTTACTCGTTGACGTTTTCTTTTTCCATTGGGAAGGTTTTATTCTGCTTTCAGTAATATTCTATCACTATCACAGATGAAGACAAAAACTATGGCCTCCTGTTAGAGCAGCTGTATGAAGAATCGAGCCTTGGTCGTCAGCGTCACAAGACAGCTCTCGAATCATTTACCTACACACTGTATTTCCCGTTAGCGCTGGCCAGGTGTTACGGAATGGATGTCACGTTAAACATGGCGCTATTACTGACGTATGTCTGAATGCAGGTGGATAAAATATCTGACTCTCAAATGAACATTTGTTCTTGCAGGTATGAACAACATGAAACAGTTTAGTTGCTCTTCTCTTCACGGACTGTTACAGTATTCGAATTCCTTCCCTTCATGATAACTGACATTAAGTCAGGCTTCACAAATTGTTCTCTGAACTTTGCAGGGAAAATACTGCATGTTCAGCTAAAGTAAATACCATCGAACAGGTGCAAATTTCATACTATTTTCTCGATAGCTAATCACCGTGTTGCCGCAGCGGACGAGTCAACAGGGGCCGGTGGGGTTAAACACAGTCCTGGCCACAGCATCGCAACTCTTGGACATTGCAAATAGTTACCACATGCAAACTGGTCGACCATCTTAGGAAATATAAATTTCAGAACAGAATGGAAAAAAGAAATTCATTTGTATATTGAATGGGATTAAAAGAATATTAAAAAGTCATCTAAAAAACATTATCGTATTGAAACAGTATTTATATTTCCCAGCCAATATGTCATCGACAAAGTTGTATTGTCGATAAGATATGTATTCCTTTAATACAGTGTCCACACTGAGGAATGAAGGGAAACTGTCTCTATGGTTGCATGCTCAGATATGAAAAAACGGTAAATGATTTCGATATATATTTCCGAAAAACTCATTGAATTTTAGCATTCAACAATTCTCCAAAATAAAATTGTCAGGCACAACTTTTTGCAAGTAAGAAGTAAATCTGAAGAAATCAGAAATGGGCGTGGTCAAGCCATCGTATTTAACCATGGAGGCAAGTCTAAGGCTAGTTAACGTGTATGCTTAAGAATGAGTTCAGACCGTAATGTTCTTGGGATACAAAAAGTGTATACTGAGAGACTGTCTTCGTTATTGGCCTTTAGATGTGTGATGCCCACACACGTAATGAAGCAGTCACTACCTTGGCGGTTTTTAATCTGGGTGTTTACCAGCGTATCTATTGTCCAAAGGAGTTAATCTGCAGCGAGCTAGGACTGTCCGCCATTGCTGCCACAGACATTCTTTCAAATCATCACTTGCACTGCTGTTTGCTTTCCCACACTCAAGGCTCAGTGTAGGAGGTCTATTGTACAATTCGTACATCTAAACTCGCATATCTTTAAAAGGAAAAGAAAGGAAAGAAACATGCCAAAACTGGTGTTGTAAAGTTAGATTTGTGTTTGAAGGCCCTTTCAGATTTAAGGAGTATTGATTTCTGAGTCTTTGTTTCTTACTGTTCCAATTAAGACACGCACATCTAATTCATCGTATGAATTTAGTGCATACTTAGTATTATGTGATGAATCTAGATAAATTACACCCTACTGCATAATAAGATTCGTCTCGTATAAAAGATAGATGTAAGAGTAGTTTTTGGTCACATGGTGCAAGCCAGAAATGGTTCGACTCCCGAAAGAAATTTCTACAAACAATGGGAGGACGTTGAATATAGGATAACTCTAGTCTCCTTTTAATGCACGCTAAGAAGACGCATACAGATATTAAGTATGTAATTATATGTCATTAATTATGTGTCATTAAGAATATAAAATATAATCATGTAGCGCAGTTACACTTTGACAGTAGGAATGACATGAAATTGTTTTCACATAGTTCTCTTGAGAATGGTCTGCACTTTGACCAATCGTTATTGGTACAAAATGGCGGACTTAAGTATTGATTTATAAGTTATGTTTCGTCACTAAAAAGTTAGCAAACTATATCTTTGAATTTCTAGCTATTGTAAAGGTGCTACTTTCATGCAGTTGTGGTACTCTCATAAAAGAAAGTAGTCATCGAGACACCCCACTTCAAGAATCCATTTAGGAATTGAAAGATTTTTCAAAATGGACGCCATGCACAGACGGGACAGGGGAAGGACTACAAACGTTATCTCCGCGCAAAATTTAAGTTAATGAAATAGAATGAAAGTGTTCCACTGACCTGTCAGATGCCATAGTGTCATCATTTCAATTAACAGACATAATCCAATAGAAGGTGTAAGTACTTCCATAAATCCATGAAACAGAACGTTCTAGTTAACATCCTCCATTTTGTCATGGCTATCGCAAAGGCTTCTGGGAATGACGTAGGGGGAAAGCGTTAAGGGGGAGGGGGCAGTGGGATGCCTCTCTAGTGTGTAATGTCTCGATCGATTCCTTCCTGTTGGTACTCAGGGATTTGCGTATTTCCAAACACCGAGATGTTTGCCCTTATAGGCGAAATCCCATACTCGCCAACACACAATACCATCAAGATCAGAACAAAACTTTTCTCACGTTTTATATGTAAAAAAGGAAAGAAATTTTAAAAGCTTTTTTATCATAAAGTAAGACGTGGAAATGTTTGAAGCTAGCAATGAAATGGAGGTTGTCAGTATGTTTAAGGTCACCAGGTAATCAATTGAACCAACAAAAGATGGGGACAGTCGGGTTGTTTCCCCGCAATCCTGTTCTACATCCTTTCCCCGCTCCTCCAGCTTCACGCGTCATGGCAGGTAGTCATGATGCTATAAATCGATAACCGATGTGGAATTTGGCAGATGTCACGATTTTTACCTACAAAGGTATACTTCATGAACAGATGAAACATTGCGCTCTCTTTTGGCATCTATCGCCCGCCCATTGGGTTAATTACAACACGCCTGTAGGTGGCGGATCTGCCGCTTACACGATAAGAAATGGAGTTGAAGTAACCAAAAGCCACGGGTTTATCTCGTTAAGATAAAGCCTTGTCCAAACATGCACAAGAAGGGATTCATACAATAGCAAACTATCCCTTTCCCTGCACCTGGTTGAATCGGATGCACCTTTAGAATGATCGTGGCCTTCAATCACCGTACATTCCCTCTGATGACGAACTACTTCAAGGTGTCATTAAAAAGGAATCATTAACAGGTTATATTCTTTTAATGATATAAAATAAGGTTTTAAGGTGTTGCACACCTTGTATGGCACATACAATGTGAGGTGTATAACATGTATGGCACATATTTGGATTAAATGTTTATGATAGTTTTGTGATGATCTCACAGTTTGCAAACATGTCAAATCCCCCATGATCCTTTGCTCACTGATGTCATGAACACACAAATGACGTCACCCCTACAAGCCGCAAAGGCGGCAATCAAAACGGCGGATACACTGTAATATTGTAAAATATTTTAAAAGCTTTCTCGAATAGACCCAGTACGTCTATGACTATCAACGCTCTGAAGGCAAAGAAAACAAACAACATATTGCCCTTAGAGATGCTGAAATCGAATAAATTTGTGGATAAACTTTTGTTTGATACTGTACCAAAAATCGATCAGAGAGAAAATCATTTTGGGGCAGAACTGCATTTTTTCGATCTCATAAAATCCTGAATCGCTGGCTTCCCAGAGACAAAATTTAAGTTTAAGTTATCCCAGTATAAAGGAAGAACAGAGGAGTGGCGAACATGTGATCTGACATTATTTTGTACACTGAGATAAAGTAGATTTGTCAAATGTTACTGATAAAGATATACTTGTACTCCATGATACTGAACACTGCTAATTTTACCTGTTTTGACAAATACTTACTTGCAGTCATCCACAATCGGCTGACTGGAGAGATTAGTTGTGGCCGTGCTTTCGGACGTTGTCGTTGATGACTTTTGTGAATTATTCCTTTTTCTCCTCCGCCTCCTCCTCCTCGTGTCATCATCGTTACCCTGGGGAAGGATCCCAACGTCTGAGGGTCCGAACTTGTCTGAAGAACTCATCACTGGTAGGCGGTCACCATGCTTCTCGCTGTCTTTACTGGTGATGGTTGAAATAGGCTGATTAAGGTTCTTGATGATCTGTAGGAAATGGAATAAGTTGCTTAGTTCCACCACTTTAGTTCCAGCTATGAAATAATCCCACTGCGTGTGGTAAAATCCTCTGAGAAGTGTCACGGGAGAGGCAGAAGTGGCCGTGGGAATGGTATGGTGTGAGAGGCTATGGAATGAGAGAGACCGGAGTTCCAGTGAGGTACATCGTAAGGTTAAGGCCGATTCCGATGTAATTCAATATGCTGGGTGTATTCCTATCTCTCTGCCCGATGCCCACGTCGCATCATCACCACTGAACAACGAAAAGTGTTGCACATCCGAGTAAATATTACGTAAACCCAAATCAGAAAAATACAATAATCCGCTTGCAAAGGACACTGGGGCCTTCTTTGTCTCACACAGCCTTGCGCATGCGCAAGGAATGTTGTAAGCACTGGAACATTTTTGCTAGTGTTTGAGCCCCAGTGAGTGTCTAGCATGGAGGTAGCCACGACCAATGGCTGTGCGATGCAAATGTTGTTTAGTGATTTTGTTGTTTGTCAACAAATATTGGTCCCGGGAGAGAGAGCTTTTTGTGAGAGAGAT
This sequence comes from Haliotis asinina, assembly GCF_037392515.1. NCBI lineage: Eukaryota > Metazoa > Mollusca > Gastropoda > Lepetellida > Haliotidae > Haliotis > Haliotis asinina. The sequence goes on from NC_090282.1 coordinate 6,675,002, forward strand.
AATCCGAGTTCTGGGCCGACAGCGGAAGATAGAAACACTTGCAAATAGCAAGCCGTCGATCGCTGATAGACAACCCTGATCAGCTGACTGTGTGCCCAATGTTGTTGCCAGTCTTTGTAACCCGAGGCTGAATATTGCTACCACATTCTAACCAAAAAACAGCCCGAAATGCCTGGAAATTCGTTCTTAATCATTCCTTCTGTATTCGTAGAGCAACACAGAGATCTAATCCCGAAAGCCAAAAGGCACTTTATCTAAGTCTTAATTTGTTAGGAATAGGATAGGGAGCGCTGCTGCCTCCTTTATTATCTTACTTAAACTGTTATTTATTCAATTTGATGACGAATTCTTGTCGTGTGAAAATATACGAAAAATCTTATCTCAGGAAGCCTCCAATAGACATGGTAAGGCCTTCACAAATATTACCATCGCACAGCACTTCTACTAAAAACGTTAAACGCCCTTGTCGTTTTCTTCGGTTTCAAGAACATTTCTTTCAGGATTAACTGAGCAAAATGTTGTTGCGAAAGCCTATTTTGAGCTGTACTTTCGCGGAAAACCCAAAAGAAAAAACATTAGGGGAGATGAAGCTCGGACTCTTTAATCTTGGTTTCACATAAGTATTGATTATGTATCTCGTAGCGTCCAATACAACACACAGTTTTTCAGCAATATCCTTCAGAGAGTGCCAAGGTTGCTTCGACAACTCCACGCCCTCATAGTATAAGCCAAAACCATTAAGCCTCCCATCGAAAGGTATATGTGTCGTCACGAATACTTGCGAGTTAAAGTTATATTGCTAACATTTAACAACGACATTGTCTGGATGGTCATGACGTGATTGATGAGGCAAGTGTCACTCTGGCGGTCAGACTGTCCCAGTAGGTCTTAATGTCGCCATTTGCAGTTTGAACAAATAGCATTCTGTCTGCATTCCGCGCATGTTCGGTGTTGTGTGCCATATATGGGACTAACGTGAGATGTATGTATGTGCAAAGTCAGTGATTGGCGCTTTGTGCCACATGGCACGACAGTCTGAATCACCCTGTCAACAGCGACATGCCTCTTCATATCTTTATCAACAACATATAAAGACATAGCCATAAACCAAATAGCAATGAGATATAGCGTCAGGTGCATCTATACATATAGGATTGCTTTATTAGATTATGGGATCAGAGGATATACTGATGCATCACGGTTGTATAGACAGCGTATTTGAAGTATTCAGTCTGTGATCTTTATATGCTATGTTGTGTCAAAGGACATGAGGCTTAGCGGTGATGAAACAAATCCTAAAACTTTCACCATGATTCTGTCAAAAGTAATTTGTAAAATCGAATTTAAAGGAAACATGTGTTCCCTCAATGGGAAGTGTCCACCATGAACCTTTGCCAAATTATTGGTATCATTATAAATGTCAATATAATGAGTATATGTTGCCATTGAGGGTCGTGATCTCATACCTAGAATCAAACACATAGGATAAATGTTATCTACTTGCGTATTCTTTGAACATAAGTTGGTATAATGAAAAAGATAAAGTTATCTATGTGAACATCAAAATGGACATATACACGCATATAAACATACGACTTGCCGAATCGCCCCATAGAAGTACCTTGTCATACACAGTTGAAGTACCTTGTCATACACAGTTGAAGTACCTTGTCATACAAATGTCCCTACTTTATGTCGTCATGATGCATTGGGACATAATAATTATATATCAGACAATGAAATAACACAAATTAAACATATCTAAGCCATGATCAAACAAAGAATCAGACAACAGCTAAATTACATAACTAAAGAAAGTAACTTACATCAATGTCATCGTCGTTGATGTTGTGGATTTTATGCTTGAGGTTTTCGTTGTTATTGTCCCTGTTCTTGAACTGAGTTGACTCGAAGTTGAAGTCATCCATGATTGCCCTCTCCTTTCTGAGGGCCACTAGTGTCTTGTGGAATTTCCTCGCCAGGAACCCTCGGACTTGGGTCTGGATGACAACGACCTTGCTCTCTAGTTCCTGAAGGAGCGTGTTCAGTAGATCCTCGTCACCGTATTTGAGGAAGATCTGTAAGGAGACAACAATGTGCAGCTGACAAGGGTAGGTTATCTGGCTGCAGAGGGAGGGGCAGGTTTTGTGCAGCATCTGCCAAGATGCCTGGGCGGAGTGGTTCAAATGATTGAAGAATAGAATACTCACAGGGAGGGTGGTATGTTCTCTTTGGGTCAATTGCAATTTAAAAATATGCAATTTAAAAAAAATACAGTCACAGTTAACATTAAGGTACGATTTAGGTTAATTCAGTGAATGCATAGACATGTAATACAAATACATAGTCATCGTTGGACGTCACACAGAATGATGGGAACGAGGACAACATTTAGCTGAATAGAACAGTGATTGATTGCTGTATGAGCTACCTCAATACCTTAATATCACAATCTAAAGAGATTTGATACCGGAGGATAACTTACTTACAACATGACATTAATTTGTAATTATGATACTTAAACTTTTAGACAAAACCCTATTCAAATGTTGTCAAATATTCACGTGTCCAAATCTTTGACATTTACTGTCTATTGATTTCAACAATTATTGGACAGTCAAAGATGACAACAGACTTTGACAACAACTCGTCAATTACTTACAACATGCGTTATGTTAGGAAAGTGGTAAATCCATCCATGTGCTAAAGGAAGACGATATTGTAATGTTCCTGTCTTGAAAGTATCCACATATATACACACACCACTTTTTACAGTTTAAACCTTGGCTCTTTTGTTGAAGATGTCAGTTTTTCACCAATTCAATGTCATATTTTCTGCAAGCAAACACGTTGTCCTCCGAGTTTTGCAAGAATTCTGATCAATAAATGTTGCCTCGAATTGCAATCCATATGCGCAGGTACACCTGGAGCCCCCGTGGTTAACATGGAGGCAGGCTAAAGGGAGATTCTGTTTACACAATTTTGATGGCAGTATTAATTAGTATCCCAGTTCCAGTTGCTGAAGGTTAGGTTCAAACGCTATAAAATACCCTTAAAGTTGAAAACGATTTAACGGCAACCATAGGACAGGAACTCCATTAATGAATGTAACATACACTTGAAGGAGGCCCATGCACAGGAGACAGGTATCTCTGATATTTTCAGAATTCTGGCAGGAGGATAGGAGCTTGTCTTTATTTAAAGGCCAACTTAACCCAATTCCACAGGCCATTAAGACAATCGGTAATTACCGATGACTGTGACCTTGAACGCGACCAGTCTTTGTAATTAACCAAAGCTTTTTCTAATGTCTGACAATGTCATCTACAACACCAAGAAAGGAAAACTTGGTGGCCTTGATTTATCGGAGATGAAAGGAGTAATGACTTGCCTCCTAAGCAGGTGATTCTCATTGGTTATTTGGACGTAGATAGGGCGTCCCAATAAGAAGACGGTTTTCCAGTAATCCACAACATATCTTAGCTAGTCGTGTGACAGGTGTTATCACCCTGCAAACACACTGCAAACTTCATAACGCTTACGTCATAACAATGATTGCCAGCATCATTGACACCTGAAAATAAGTTTGATCAAGGCTGCATTTTATTGGGGGGAATTTTTCTTTGGGTAATCTCAGTGCATACATGTTCTTTAATCCCATGGATGAGCGTGTTAGCTAGAGTCACGTGACTCATGGCCACTGTCAAACTCTGCTAATTGGTCTTCTGCTAAAACTAATGGATTCTATCCAAGGTGCAACAGACGTGTTGACAAGTGCACAGCATGTGCAGTCGGTAACCTTGACTCGCTGTAATCCTGTCAGTCCAGTCAACACACTATGCACTTTCATAATCCCACCCATTTCAAAAGACAGAACGAATTACAAACGATTTCAGAATGTTCTACTAATATTGAGTCTTAAAAATGTTCTGAACATTAAGATATGAAAGGTGTTCAAAAATTCTTCTTCCACGAAGACATGTTTAATTTTGAGTTAAGGAATTTTTAATTAACCTTGACTTCAAAGCATCAATGGCGTAGTCATGGTGACACGTGATCCTTCCTGTAGATTAGCTGCCGAGAAGTGAATATCTTTAAACCAATTAGAGCACTGTCTATACATGCGTCGATCAATGCTCGTTTTGCATTCGGTAAGCTTTTTCATTGTTAAAATCTCTATCAACCTTTGGGGTAAAGCCTCTTGATTAAGACTTTATTTGCCAAAAGAAACAGCCCCTTGCATGTCTGGTGGCCTGGGTTTCATTGACTGACAATGTTTTATGTAGTTTCTGATAAGACACGTTTCGCTTTTTTGTTTTTGAAAACCTAGTGTGGTTATGTGTACGATCTGGCCTTGTGACACTGTAGTTATTGCTTCAATTGTTGACTGATGAAACGTTAAACACATGGAAGAAGCATTCTGACAGTATTTAAGCCATTAGTTGTAGAACCATATGAGGCACTATATACAGAACGCCGAGGCATGTTTAGATTGACATGTGAAAAAGTGGAACATTGTGTTTTTGTTGAGTTGAGAAGTTTTTGAAGAGGATTTATCGGTTCCGCAAGAAACAAAAGAGTATATGTAAATTCTTCTACTGACACTTTACAGTAGATAAACAAGAATAGATTTTCTTCAGATGAGTCGCTGTGAATGAAGTCATGTTGAAGGACCGTTGTTGTCTGACTTGAAATGGGGGTCCAATGGAATGTAAATAGTGACATACATGGAGTTTGGACTAAGTGTAGTCTTCTAATCTTACATTTGCGTATGAGCTATATCTACATATTGCAATAGAAGCATCCTTCATTCAGCAGCAGCGATTTGGACGAGGCAAAGTCAAGTTCAGAAACGCTGTTCAACTATCTCCTTGTTTGAAGCCACCGTTTGAGCTATGAGCACAACTTCCTGCTGAATTAACAGACAAGAATATCACGTTGTTGAATTATTTAACTATTTGTTGAATTAAATGCCGATCACGAGGCCTTAGATTAAATAATGACAGGATTTGTCGTGTGAGTTGTATTATAAATACTTTGAAGGTATACTCTTTAAGGCAAGTAAATATGATACATGATGTTGTGGCAGTAACTAATATTTAAAGTGTTGCTTTAGCTAAGCTTCAAAATATGTTTGTGGACTATTTGTATGGGTATTTACACATAACAAACCCGACAAAAGAGGGTATAAACGTGACCACTGAAAAGAAAGAAAGAACGGATCATCAGACTGGAGAGGTACACAGTTGATCACATGTCAACATCTTGAAGGAATACGGTACTACGAGTGGTCGCTCTGTTTCGAGGTACACGTATATCGAGACAATTGAAGTGCTGATGCCAACCACAGTGTTCCTCTGGTGTATTATGTTTAATTTATCATTTAATAAGCAAATTAACGAGTACTTATTATATAAAAAGTCTGCTGCACACAACACTTACAGATTTACAGTTTTTGCTATTAAAATATTTGTCCTAAATATTTTTAAAAAATTAACATGAAAGGACGGCATGAAAGGACACCTACTTTTATAGGACAGGTCTTCAATTATACATGACTATTGCAGTTGACTAGGAGTGGACGTGGCAGGAGACAAGATGAACCCACTTACCTTGGCAATCATTAAACACTGGCAAGGAATTGATTGCCTACATTCCACAGTTTACTGCTAATACTAGAAATGTCCCAAACTATTTGAAAATCTTCAAATTTTGAAATAAACGTGACGGCATTAACAATTTGCGAAGTCAACTGAATTTAAAAACGTAGGTTTTTCAATCTTTACAACGTGCATTAGCATACAATGTACACAATGTATTCCCTGTAAACCAATTTGTGTGCAAATACGAGAAATACCAAGCTCTGCCGATCAGAAACATTTAGTTAAACCGTGAATGGTATGTAGTTTGACATGAAGTGTATGTTTCAGTGAGACCCAACAGTTCGCCTGAACAAAGGTTCGAATGTTAATACATAAAAGAAGTCCGACTGAGGATCACGATCCTAATTCTGACATTTTAAAGTTCATTTTTTCACATTATAAAAACTGGCAAAAATAAAAGCTTTGTTTCTTGAAGAAGCAGAACGTTCATCGCAAAGGTGTGAAATAAGGCTAAACAATGTGCCAAATCAAATGGAATCGATTTGTTTAGAGACTTAAACTTTATAGACAAGACCCAGGAAATAACTGTCGTTCCCCACACTTGTTGATTACACTGATCGAGGTGCTAAGTCTAGCTCTGGCCCCTGTCCCAAGGCTGCGACTGTGACCAGAGGGGTATGTAAAGAAGAGGGACATTCGACTTATGTCTTGCGATTTGTTTCTACTTGTCAAGGTGATAGAAACCTACTTACTCGCACACGTAACGAGAAATGTCCAAAACACGTATGTAGAATCTGTGGTATGTCAGTGAGACAGACCTGATTATTTATTGTTAATTGTTCCCCTGGCTACTAGAATACCTTCCTGGGAGCAGTGTACAGTTGTGTTCAAGGACATACCTTTAAACACGTGAGAACTATGAGGAGATTGTGTTACATGTATCTGTAGAATACAAAGCCTCCAGAATTCAAAGCTCTCATTGGGTAGAAGATTTGTGATTTGTAAATACATAGCCTGTCCATACCCTTCCAATCTAATATATACCATATCATCAAGTTATCGTGCATCTATTCGGTAATCCAAACTCATGTGTCAACGTCTTGGACTTGTCAATGTAAGATCAAACGGGTATCACTTCAGAAGAAATAACAACCCAACCAGTATACAACCTATGACAGTCATTAACCTTTACTGAAAGTTAAAGCTTTATGATTACAATTTGGATGGGGTCGGGACAAACGTTTGGTGTATGTAGTTTCTCGCACCTCGTGCCATTTCCCGGGTTCTGCATCACTCAACAAACATATGTACGTCGTGGGAACAAGTGACTACATCACCAGTATGTACGACCTGCTCATGTTCAACACTCCTTCAGCAGCAGATTAACATAGGTAGTAATCAGATTCATACGTACACATGACTGCCAGGGTAAATACAGTCAGGATACTGCCGGTAGTTGTAGTGCCGGTATCATCTGGCAGAGGTACTGTTGCAGATGTAGTACGGGGTTGTATGGTGGACATACTGACTGTACATGTAATATCACATGGTATAGTGATCTACTGAATGTATATGTAGCATCAGGTGGCACAGTCAGGTACTGATTGTGTATGTAATATCAGGTGGTATAGTCAAGTACTGATTGTACATGTGATATCAGGTGGCACAGTCAGGTACTGATTGTTCAAGTAATATAAGAAACATAGTAAGGCGCTGATTGTAATGTAATAGCAGGTGGTACAGTCAGGTATTGGTTATGTATGTAGTATCAGGTGGTGCAGTAAGGTATTGGTTGTGCATGTGAAAATTTGTTGTGCTTGTCTATCTTTACATTGCCCTACCCTGACCTGGTGTACGCTCAAGGCTTTCACATAACAATCCGCGACATATTACCATTTAAATTGCAGGCTACCCTTTTCAACATAGGAATATTTCGAACAAAGTCATTAACCTGAATAGGCATGCTGCATGTGCTACTATGTGCCACCCCCCACCCCCCACCCCCGAGTGAAGCTGATGGTGCTCACCCTCTCACAGCCCTTTCTGCTGATAATACTGGGTATAATATGGTAATTGCTGGACAAGTACTACATGGGGTATTGTTGTAAAAGTCGAAGGGTTGCAGTGAAGTCTTCATTGTAAATAGTAGCAGATGGTATAATGAGGTATTGTTTGTATATGTAGTAGCAGGTTGTTTAATGATTGTAAATGCAGTAGAAGGGAGGACAGTGAAGCATTGATTGTAAGTGAAGTAGCAGGGAGGACAGTGAAGCATTGATTGTAAATGTGTAAGGCGTCAAGTGAAGTATTGATTGTAAATGTAGTATAAAGGGAAAGGTGGAGTATTGAATGTAAATGTTGTGTAAGGCGTTCAGTGAAGTATTGATTGTAAATGTAGTATAAACGGAAAGGTGAAGTATTGATTGTAAATGAAGCAGCAGGGAGGACAGAGAAGCACTGACTGTAAATGTTGTACAAGGGGGACAGTGAGGTATTGGTTGTAAATGATGTACAAGGGAAGTCAGTGAAGTATTGACTATAAATGTTGTATAAGGTGGAACATGAGGTATTGATTGTAAATGTATTACTACATGATACTATGCAGTGTAGTTGTGAATGTAGAAGCATGTGGTAAGGATGTGATAGTTGTAGCGGAAAACTAATTTCTCCCAACAAATGAACACCATAGAGAATACATCATTGATGGAAACCAACCGAAGTGCCAAAGTGTCCGACGTATTTCCTCATTGTAACGCCAACACAAATAACACCAAAGGAGCTATATGTATATTCGGAGTGCGGATATAGATATATATTCGAATATAGTTCGTGTACCAAGAGACATGATCCGCAAAACATGTGTTAACATTAATGAAATCAAGAGACACCAGGAACCGTTTCAAAGGGTTATCTGTACAAGTAATACGACTAATAACACAGGCCACGTGTATACAAGATATGCATTTAGGTACACCTGATTATTAACATTCCAATTAGTTTGGCTATTTCTGAACTGAAACATTCCTGAACGTTCAGTTAGTTTGAAGAAAAGCTGGCTACTGGCAAGAAGACGACCTACCTTCGTGTCACCGAGCTGATAGTCTTCTAACCCAGAGACTTTGGCTATGAGCCCGCAATTCTCCCTCGTCGCTTCAACATTGTCAGACGGATTAAATGCAAGGAACTTGTACCTTAAACACAAGCACAAGCACAAGCACATCAATGCAAGCATCAGAGAAAAGTGCACCATACATGTACCTTTTGCAGAACTGCCCTGGGGAAACTGATTTCCTGTTAAAATTTTCCTGATTTCCTGTTAATTGATAGTAAATACTTACAACTGTGCGGCACAGAACTCGGTAATCTGCCCTTTGAATGCAATTTGTAAATTGTCAGTTTGGGGAGTTACAGGTGCCATGTAGACGTGATACAGATAAGGAAGACAGTCTTGTGGATGTCAACTTCCCTATCATGAGTAACACAACGTTTCGGAGTATATCTTTACCCATTCATCAGGCGAATGAAGGCGCAAGGATATACTCCTAAACGTTGTGTTCTGCGTAATAAAGAAGTTGACATGCATAAAATTCGCTTCCTTACATCAGTCATGTATCATCAAATAAATTGAAAGATGTTAAATGAAGAATTAAACCAAAGACGTAAATAGAGGTACTTCAACACTTGTGGACAAGTGGCTATTTATAAACATTTTGTATAAAGAAGAGTATATCTTTACCTGTCACACCGATACCTGTCCTGCAATCAACAATTCTTTTCAATCAATGTATCTAAAGATACTGAGGACTTGGAGGATGTCCAGTTTCTCATTACAAGGAAACCAGTAACGGGGTAACAGACATATGACACAGCCTGCTTGAATTAGTCCATTAGAGATTTCCACACCAAGTGGTGAACCTATATAGGAGGTGGTATTTCTTTATGACTGACTTCCTATCACTTCCTAGAGGTGACGTCACAAGGCCATACAGTACTGCAGCATCGTGATACATGGGCTTATGAGGATACGCCAATACATTACAGTCCAAACAATGACGTTTCTTTGCAGTTCTTTTCTCGTTTCCCGTGCTAAATCGGGGATCAACAGAAAGACGTTATGCAGTCATTCCACAGTGTGCATTTACCTATCCCTGTGTGAATTCTCGATGTTCTAAATTAAACAGCTCATAGTGGTGATGACTGAAGACGGAGAACGCTCCCTACCCTACCTATGTCCACACACATGGCCGAAATGCAGGGCTAGAGTGTCTAAGGATTAGCTATGTGCCTCAAAAACATTCAATCTGGTATAAATCGCGACCCCTGATGCACTCGGCTGAGATATGTCGCACATGTCTTTATGACTTATAACTCTTTGTCAAGCTTGCAAGAACATTCAAGTTATCCCGTATGGAGGTATGGGCAAAGACAGGCAATCAAAGACGCCGTTGTCCTGGTAAAGTACGGAAACCCGTACGAGCCACCTGTGCTGCATTCTTCAGAACATAACTCACACCTTCCTGCAATTTGGCAGCAGCGCACGCACTATCCCGTTTCCACGTCGGACAAAGGCAGCATTATGGAGACCAGCGGGATTCGAACTCTGCATGAGGTTATCGCGACTTGCATTTGTCTGCCATGAAATCACTGTTTGATTTTGACAAATAAAATATTAATTTCGGCACCTTTGGATAATTTTTCTGTTATTTGAGAGATTTATATAACTTCATAATCGCATTACACATCGGTGCATTGTAACATTTATTCTAAATACAGCACGTTCTGTTAAAATGGTCTGCCATTCTGAACACATGATTAAGTGCCGTATTTACACGAACTGGAAACTAGAAATATTATTAGCTGCTTACAAAGGCTTCCCGATTTCAGACAACCTCCAGAAGAGATTCACATCATTCGACACGCCTTCCCTGGATGCCTACACTGATCTACCACTAATATATTTTAAACAACTTAATAAATCTTATGAAATTAATATTTTCCTCTATTAGTTACTTTGATTGTGTTTATTTCTCTTCGTTAAAATCCTATCCCTAATATCACGTATATTGGTCTATCAAGCCCATGCTGGTAAAGAGGCATCCCGCAACAGTGACGAGCTGACATTGCGACAGACTATGTAACCTGTGAATAGCGTCAACTGACGGATTCACATCACAGAGGACACCCAGGCGGAAATATAGGAAACACTTACTTGTCAATGAATTCGTCGAATTCAAATCTGAGGGGATATCCCATTTGTCGAACACGTGATATCTCGAACACGCCGTTTGAACGAAGCTGGCTGAATACTTGCTCGACTTGAAACTTGTCCGGGGATTTCTGATCGTTGGGTTTAATACACCTGAAAAATAAACTTTGTCTTCACATTGTCTCTGTGACAACGAGAGTAAATGTCCCATATATATTGCAATCTTTATATTCAGAGCGCAGTTGAAGTATACTTTGGTACGTACGTTAGTGCGTGAGCATGCGCAGGGTCTTTAGGATCTGAATACTGAACTTATAGCAGATAGTTCAGGTACGACACTGACAGTAAGCATCGTACGTTGTCGTAGAAGGACGGGTCTCACACCTCAATCACAAGGCCGGGCAACAGTATACGCAACTCCAATGTGAAACACCTTAAGAGGTAATGTAACGTTTGAACCGCCCTCGATGGAATGGAATATAAAACAAGTGTCTACCGCTAAAAAATAATTGTGCAGGTTGGGGAAGATTCTCACCAGCTGACGTCCTATTTCGGGTATTTCAATAAATTCTTCAAGTTAAAATCAAGTTTAAAGAATGCACTTAATGACCTCAACGCGAAGTTCTCAAATGTAGAAATCAATTTAAACAAATACGAGTCCGCCTGTTCTAATCGAATTGTTAACACAAACATACAAATGTTGTGAGGATATGGGTAACTAATAAAAGAGATATCACACTTTACAATCCCCTGCATCCACCAGATATCGAATAAGATCATGTTTTCACATAAAAAATAAACTGAAGGTTGTTAACTTGACAATGTGTTAAACAAACCACTCTGTCAATCTAACGATCTTTGAGATTTCAAGAAACCTTTTCCGTAACGTAAAACAGGTAAAATATTAGCAGCATCTGAAGATATAATTAGATAATAAAAATTCAAATACAAACTAAACTACAGTTACATTAGCAACAGAAGGTTGAAATACCTGAATATGTAATGAACTTCAAGGTGAATAAGCCAATGGATGGTCCTTGTATGAGTTTGTTCGCGCCATCGTTGCCACTGCGGCAAGTGGATGAATATACGGACTTCTAAAACCTGCTTACACCTACGTCAGTCTCTCTGTGACGTCATCGGTATTATTAGTATCCTGAGACGGCGAATGTTGCATGAATCATTCGGAATCAGGACGTTAAGTTAGAAAACAGACACGCACCTTACAAAATGAGGCTGGGTTGAATTCATCCGCGTCATTAGATCCACCAACGAGTTCTGAGAAACAAACAAACAAATCCTGGTGAATACTGTCTATCCAGTAACAGCATGGGGTAACATAAACACGGTAACAGCATCGTCACTAGTCACATCATCACCACAACACTGACAACAAAACGAGCAGAAAACACACTATGCTTTACAAAAGAAGCTAATTAACAATGTGTTGTACGAGTGAGAGAAGAATAGGTAGTTATATATAGTCTTCAAAAATATATCACATCAAATCTATTTCAGATTTCTTTATATCTTAACCACAATCGCAAGCACTCCTGTATCTAAAGTCAATGTTTACTAGTGTGCATTGTTTCAGCACTCTGCTGCTAAAACAATGTCCTTTGATCTTTTGTTTCCTCTTCACAGTCGTCAATAACCCTGAATTTTGAACCTGTTTTCTATTCCTAAAGTATTGATAATGTAAACAGACTTAAGACACTATTTTCCATACAACGTACCCATGATGGTGAGCGAAAGCTACGGTCCACCCTACTTGGTAATCCCTGCGTGTGTGGCTAGATGGAGCGGGACTAGGAGCCTCAACAAGTAGAAAGAACGTGTGGGTTTACATTATCTACAGGGAACACGACGCGGCTAGACTGCACGTGTATTGGTTTACACAGACTTTGCACCACGTCACAAACCAGACAGCTAGCCCCTGGCGCTACTGAGGTGGACCATTGACAAGTGGTAATTAAGCTAGATCCAACACGATCAGACAGGAGGCCAGTCTTGAAAAGAAGCACTCCCTTATAAAACAAACTTATAGAACAACTGTAAAATTCAGTAGTATCTGTTGAGGTATACCGATAGGTTTGTTCCGAACTAATTGTTGACTAAAGGTATTTCACTTGCAGTTATTGCTAACTGCACCCTTCGCGCCATCGTAGCCCGCCCACAACCTCGCCCACTTGCTGAATGGAATTGGAGATCACACTTTCTTGACAGTTCAATGTGTCTATTTTAAGTGTTTTTCCAGTTTATATCCAATGTGACAGGTGTTGGCTATTTGTCGCAAGATATAAATAATTTGTTAATACGCAACCCTTAAGGAGAGGTTGTGCAAACATGGCACCGGCCTATCACAGGTGTAGTTGATGATGCAACACAGCCTTGCAGCTGAATTACATTAATCTGTCATCTCACCAAGCACAAGATGAGTCACTTCATTATTTCCACCAAGGATACCTGATGTTTACATGAACATAAATATAATAGCAACAAAAACGCTTCAATCATTCATTCATTCAACCACATGCCAAGATGTCCAATATTATCTATGTAAACCACATTCATTAGCTTTTAAAACTACTTCTTTCGTCAAGTAACCAGTATGGTAATCGAAGCTGCCGTACTCTATAAATCATGTCGTCATTAAACGGTAGATGCACCTTAATTCACTATTATAACTTAATTTATTGTCTGTAACAATATTCGCTGTTTGAAACACTAATTACTACGTTTTGCCATAAATCAAAACATTATGTATAACTCCAGTGTTTATGGACCGGAGGCCTTTTGTATGCTAAACATCTTTGACATAACCTGCCTGTGAGAGTTTCCAGTACGTACAGTTATGTACAGTTATGACTCAAGATAAGTACTGATGTTAGTCCGTCATTGGCGTGCTTCGTTATATGGGCTTTGGTTAAACTATCAAGCAAGTTGCAGGGACTAAACGCCCACTTCGTCATAACTGTCAGTTCGTTATAAGCGTTTATGCATTCTCCCACGATCATAGCATTGCGACAGGAAAACACTTATTATCAAGTCGGTAGGAAGCACCATTGGTAACTCATTCAGGGTTGGACATTGATAACACAATATATTTGGGTCATTTCATCTTGGCAGCAATATTGTTACATATCCAGCTTTGTTCTTACATCCCAAGTTTACAAACATGACTTCAATCCTAACCCCCTGCCTTCCTTTACCGTTTCAACACATCAGGAGATAATACACATTCTGTCGTGAAGAATTGGACATGGTCATGTCATCACCTTCTACATACGTCCTTCTACATATGTAACACAAGCCGAATGTTTAAAGAGGATAAGAGTTTGCACAGGCACACACATTCAGTTATATTCCCTCAGATCGGTGACATTAAACCTTGCTGTACATATGGTAAAGGTCAGATGTATACGGGTCGAGTACATTTATTCTCAGTCAATCATTAACCAGAGAAGTAAATTTGCCGATCTCTGTAGAAGGGTCGCCATGGCATACCCAACCATCGGGTATCGTACCAATTTACTAGAGGGAATGGGATGAGGAAAGATCAAGATATGTCATGTGGACACAACCTGTTTGTATAATGGCATGTGTCCAGGTGAAACAAATATTTCGGTACAAAATATTGAACAGTTTGTCCAATACCTCATTTCAAACCAAAGCATTTTAAACTGAACTATACGACTGCATAGTTGAAATCGTAAGCTTCCTCATTTACTCACATACAATCGCCTAAATTAACAACATGTTGCTGAATGTCACTTACAACGTAGTAAATGACAGTGGACCTAATACAATGAATTCAAAGGATACAGATTTGAAACCTAGATTATCCTTTATACCTGATGAAACAGCTGAGTGAGTGACGCCATCGTCGTCATGGTAATATTACTATCATCATAAGTGAAACACAGCATCATATAATATTCAACATGTAAATCTTCAGAATCATGTATCCGACAAGTAACACATCAAATTATCAAAACCGTAACATACCTCCTCGTCGATTTTATAGATTTTGTAACGCTTTTCACGGTACCGTTGTGCCATTACTAAGTCCTCATACAATGGCTTCGACTACAACGGTAAGGATTCCAGTAAATCCCACCCAACTCCGCAAGTTACATGTCCCGCTAAGTATATGCCTTTAAACGTCTTTTGACCATCTCTGGATTACATGTTATATTTTGTTCACATTCTTCCCTTCTGTCCGTCAAAACATGTTACCTAAAGACTCTTTTGTACTTATATTTAATCTTGGTCTCTTCGTAAAGAGGACAATTAAAGACTTCACCCACTTAAGAAATCTTTCTTTTTGAAAACCGGTCTGAAATCCCTGAATACTTTCTTTACTAAGAATGTCTCCGTTATACAGCTATTTTTCCTTTTCATTAATTACCAATGGCATCGACAAACAGTTAAATATTGACGCAACTGCATGGTACCCAGTAGTTTCAAAATGATGGCCGCCAATGTTTGTCAAGGGAGGTAACCAAATCACGTGAAGCTTTCATCACTGTCCGCGTGATTTCAATGCAAGTGTTAGACACAGCAGTGTATCGGCTATGAATAATCCTGTTAAGTATATAACATCGGCGATATATTGACTCATGTACTCCTCTTTTAGGGATGGTAACACATTCCTAGAACTTAGTCAAATATTATTTCGGGTAGAATATTTGACATATGAATAAAAATCATAAAGGGAAATACATATTTCTTTCCTCCATACCTCACATAAATTGACACATACATTGTCAGATGCTTATCAATATGATCTTCACATATGTTCACATTATCAATTATCAGATGGAACTAAAAGCATTTGTATTGAAGCACATACTATTTAGAGTACGAGCAAAACGGAAATACTGCAATCGATGATCCCTGATATCGTGATTTCGCTGTTTACATTCTCACCGGGTACTTTCCTTGAAATTTACTTTCAGTACGTAATTACATTATCTAAATTCGTTACATTTCTCAACTGTGAACTAACCGTATATTTTCACTTCCTATTTGATTAATTACAGAACAGGAAAACATTTTTATTTATATCCTGCGACGAACGAATCTGCTATCCTCTCTCAGAAGGTTATAATTTCCAGGACGGGTGCACTTTGTGACCCGATGGGTTGGACTTACAACAATGAAATCTTGTTGAGATTGAGTTTAAGTGGTTGCTGGAACCCCCTCCCCTTGCGATAGGCAGGGAGTACCAGGATGTACCCGCGCGGTTCGGAAGCAGGTGATGGGGCTGCTAAAGCCATGTTGCCATGACTCAAAGGGAACATCCAGCAGCCTGCTTTGTACACACAAGCTGTATCAATTTCAATCTGTCATATCGCACATTTCAAAAGCAGCTTCTTCCCATAATTATGCACATTTCTTTTGTTTATTTTTATAGATAGTGTTTGAATTTTGTGATTGGTCTGAAGTTATTTACTTTAAATGACGATCCCTGTTTACTAAAGTAACCGTCACTAATAACTACATTAAGATATTGCAAAAGCAACATGTTGTTTAAAGTTGATTGTGTTCCTGAGGAACGTCCGTGTCAGCTATGTGTATGAGCTGTGATATTGCAACACTTGAGGTAGCTGCCATATAGGTGTGTCAGTTTGCTCAGTGCTGTAGGTGAGGCAGATAAATAAAACTGATTCTGATGTTGGGGAAATGGGGGTGGAGTTGCACGTGCAGGATGAAGAAATAAATACATCACTTTCCCACATTCAGAAAGTTCCTAAAGCATTAAAAATACAACGGTTCTTTCTTCAATGCAGAAATGTCAAATTACGCTTCATACATACTTTTTGTCGTCAGTGATATGTGCGTGCAATTTCGATCGCAAAGGGCAAGTTGTGATGTTAATTAAAACACATCAATGGAGAGCCAGACAGAATGTTTTAAACCTAGCTCGGCATACTAATTAGAAGGCTACCTTTCAGGTACAAATATTTACGTGCATTCCTTCATGCATGTCACATGACTTAATTGGACAGCTAGGCTTCATCACGAAGAACTGTTTTCCTTTAAAATGGATCTATAGCCTTAAAAATATAGGCGTATACACTTATTTGTATAATGTCAGTTTTCATGATACAGTGAATCAGGCATGTAACCTTATAGTGTGTGTCAGGGGTGGGTTTTCAACACAATGAGTTCTACATCATACCATTCAACATTTGTTTAGAATGTCATATTCTTTAAGACGTGGTTTACGTTTTGATTCTATAATGATATCCACTGTAGCCCACAGGAGTCGCCTTTAATTATCCCCATCACAACATGTGTAGTGCATATTCAAAATACCGTTTTTGGAAGCGTGGTGTTCATCGCTCGTGGCATACATACATATATGCTACTGGTTTTGAAGACTGGGGAGCAGCGAGTATACATGCTGAATTTGGAATACGAAGTGTAGCGGGAAATTTGTTAGAAATTGCATTTCAACTTAGCGTGATTGTGGTTATTCTACAATGCCGAAATTAAATAGATCTGTTCGGTGTAGTATTGATACAATATATTATATAGTGTATTGTATATAATAAATTGTATATAGTATATATACATAGTTTAGAGTTCACTGGTGCGAGTAGGCTGCCCATATTAATTATTAAGACACCCATGATAGAGTATATAAACAAATATGCCGCTGTAATATACACTTACATTAGTTTTCTATAATTTAGTCTAATACATGAAATGTTTTACAGACACAATCGCCGAAAGGATACTGACGTCACAACACTGGAATAAAGTCAGAACACTCATGTTTGAGGTGGAACAACATAACGTTCAAAGTGTTGCACAGAACCTTCAAAATACACTTTCTTTGGGTATGAGGTACTCTAATATCGTTGGCACTCCAATGTTGCACACTGTAACCATAGCTGTACATGGCATATAGAGTGACTTCAGAAATTAATAGATAAATCTGAAGTTTGAGAAACTGAGAGATGGTTTCACTTTAGTTGTCGGGGTATCGTCTCTATCCGAGGATTGCACACATATTTGGTGTTTTACTGGGTACGTTGTGTTGTGCCATATATTACAAACCGAAAAATGAAAACCCATCCCAAACGTCACCAGCCAGGACATGAGCCCTGTATGCTCGTGGCCATGTTCATTTTGTACTTCAGAGTAGCTAATGAAATGACATGCTGTGTACTATTTACACATGCTAATTCAAGCCATGAGTGGACATGGATCAACACACTTGAGTACATAGGAAAAGTTCACCTACCTTGAAATACTGTGACACAGTTGTAGAATGCTTGTCTTTTAATGAACGATCATATCTGTGACAAAGAGACAATACACCTAGTATCAATGGTATATCCTCTGTTACGAACACAGTAGAAATGTCAGCAATGTTTGGTAAGTAAGACAATACACAGCTGCTCGTTGTTATCAATTCTGACTTTTCCAGTCTCAGATATCTGTACTTTAAGATCTGGTCACCTGTTCTAAAAGGGTAATACTTCACATCCAGTGTTGTGTCTTCTCATTACACCAATGGCAAGTCTAATGGTCAAGAACTAGAATCTACCTCAACTAAAAACTTGTTTGAATTCGTCGAAAAAGCAAACACGGTATACAATCGCCAATCACGATCCAGTGGAATCAAACACAAAACATGTCATCAAAAGACGAAGAGTTCATCTTCAAGGAAGTGATGAACAGCCTTCAAAGAACGGGAGGTGTTTGCAAAGGTCGCCATTTGTACGTTTCGGGTTCTAATAGGTTCAGTCCTGTGATGGCGCTCGTCTAATTAGGTCTGCACAACAAGTGAAGCCATGAGCTGCATTAAACATCAAAATGTATGCTGAGCTTGCTTAGTCGGTGGAATAGGTTGTGCTATTTGTGTGACTTCATGTACAGGTAGTTGCCAATGGCAGTCAACACCTCCTGCCCGTGGAATTCATACTTTGTGTTTAATGTGACATCCGTGACCTAGACTGTTCATTTATTTCCACAAACCGAGACTCTAAACAGGGGTCACACTATCAAAAATGTTTTCAAGATTTACTAATTGAAAACATGTCGTTCACACAAACAGTCAAATGGTGTGTATCAAAACATATCTTAAGTGATATCTATGGTTGTGCGTAATTGATGCCAGATGTATTTCCATGTATTTGAGGATTCCGACTTTGCAAATAAGAATGGAATTCATTATTTTGAGTTGGGATCACCCATCTTGCTCCTCTTACCTATCATCCGGAAAAGCATCGTTACTGTTGTTTGCACGTTGGTGCTTTGTCCTCGGTCTCGTAGCGAATGAGCTGAAACAGAGGACGTGACGTCATGATACACACCTGTTTCGTACAATGTTGAAATACCTTAATTGCAATTCACTTGGGGGTGGTTCGTGTTTGGAGGGCGATAGATGTGGAGGACTACAATTACAAGGCTATGATGACCAAGTGACGTCACTTTGGAATTAAGACAACGTCACTTACATAAGACGGGACATCTGGCGTAGTTTGGATGTTCGTGGGGGACAGTGTACATTTAGGAGGTGATGATTAAGTGGTGATAAGTCGTATGTCAGTCAGAAAACAAGTAACATGCCTGTTCATCATTCTTCCGTCATTTACATGTATTCTTTCAACGAAGAAAACCATAATCACACAAACAACAGTAGCGAGATACCATGATGCCTACCTACTTACACTCTAATGATTAGGTTTTAAATACACACGAAAAGATTATAATCATGAAGATATCAGATGTAAAGGTAGGACAATATAACTAAAGAAAAATGTTACGGACGAATAAATCTTATATAAATACAACGAATACAAGTCACTGAAAACGAACAGAATGAACTGATACGTGTTGCTAAATCATAAACGTTCATACTGTCAATATTTACTTACATTTTATGCGCTTAAAAATGTATTCAACTCAAAACACTATCGAAACACAACAGAAACTATCCCCCATGCCAACACAAATATCCGGCTCGTCACTGAGATGAATGCTTGCTCCTTACATCACCGGGTAAGAAACTAAAATGCACTTTACATCGGTTATATACCTGGCTATATGAACCGTTACTCACTGACCCGGGGTTATGAGACGATACAGCAGTTGTACTCTACTCCCGAAGCGTTCATAATGTCGTCTGTATGAATAAGTAGGAGTATGTGGTGGTGCTATTATCTTCAAGCCGTGAGTAGGCTGTATCTACATGGTGTCAGCTCGCTGTATTTGTACACACTCTATACAATTCGTAATTCTTTCAATATCCACCCGTCCCACCTCTGCGGTGACAACTCTCACCATTCATCCCGAGGCGGTGTTACCACGGGTACGTCATGGGTATACGTAAATAGAAGATCATCCCGATCATCTGTAGAAGCAGTTGGGCCCAAAGCTCAATAGTTGTGAAAACCACATGAATGGATTGGTAAACATTAGTGATAACAGACGTTGCTTTGTCACATACAAACACATAGGGGATTGTGGGATATTATAAAATGTTACATTTTCTTTCATACTTTTAACAGTAACGGGTACAACATTGATTAACATAGAAACTATCGGGTGTCTTCTTCAAACACATAATTAGTATGTTTACTTTTTATCGCCTTGAACGTTACGTCTGCTGTGCAAGAAGGTGTCAGTTTCATAGGAAGGAAATGTATTGGATGTTTTAGACTTTGTCACTTTAAACTGTAAACCCAAATATATGGGTGTAGTGCTGTCAAAACTACATCCATTATTTCAACATATCAGGAACTGGGACCCACAGTCATGGGTGTCTGGCACTGTGCATACTGGTCCATAGTCTAAACGCTAAGGCTACTATTAGACCTCGTGTTAAAACTTTCGTCTAATGTTTGCAGCTTTAACATTTATATTCAACAAGGCAATCATTCGTGTTTTATTGAAACACAAAACACATAACGAAGGCTGTGATATCGCAATAACTACTATCACAATGCAGTCTTCTTTTCGAAAAATCCATTTGGAATGAAACGAAAAATAATTCGTTTAATAGACAACAGATACTGAAAAGTGTGTATGTACCAGTCCTTAAATAACCAACCAACACCAATCAGTAATTCACATAGAACGGATTTTACATGTACGTATCGCAAGGGGCTGCTAAACACGACTTCGAAATAAAACCCCAATAGAGCGTGTTTTATGCCAAGAACATGCAACTGAGAGATCTTTCATCTAAATGCCTAGGAAATGTACGCATCGCAAGGGGTTGCTAAACACGAATTCGAAAAAGCCCTAATATATCGGTTTTATTCCAAGATACATGTAAGTGAGAAGTCTTTAGTGACGGCATGCTCTTGCTGTTTAACGTTTAGTAGAGGATTGTGCATGCAGGAGTTACTCCACTTCTAGCACTGGTGTGCCACTATTGCACCACATACGGAAGCTGACAGAAATGCCTCATGAAGGTGGAACGTGCAAAGATCGCACGGGTCATCCAAATAGACAAGCATAGTTGACTCCACAGCTTCTGGGTGGTAAGGCAGTATTCCAAGCCCGGGGACGGTGCGGTGGGGAATCTGACAAATGTCGCCTGTAACTGCTGGGGTAAATGACAACACGGCTTCTAGTTTGGATTGGCCATGAACACCCCGATTAACACTGAATTTACAGCGTTACGAAGTCGCAAACATTGTAAATTAGATTGAAGTTTTGCTTACAGACGAAATTAACGCCCAGCACATTTGACATCCGGTACGGTGTTTTTCATTCAAAATCTACTTCGAATGTTGAGCATAGGTCATGTTCAGGTTGTTTTGCGTCATTCACAGTTGTCTTAAGGAAATACCATTTAAACAAAAACAGAAATATTTTGTGATAGGTTCTGTGTAAACAGGAAGACTTCTGAATATTCTGGACATTAAAACGTCAGCTCCAGGGAATACCAAGCCTCTATTATCCAGAAAAACGTATTCCACTGGGAGTAACAGGCAAAATACCGATGAAATTATATAAATGGATCACTGAAAATTAGCGATGACACCAGGTGTTTGGAAAAAGGTAGGCACTCCCTCCGCTACCGGTAGCAGCCTCAACTCCAACAGTTTTCACAACGTATTTAGAATGATGAATCTGATTTTTTGGAAATATTTATTGGAACGAAGTAACATAGTGATTATACATTGTGTGGTTCCGCCAGTCATTTCTGTTGTGCTGTAGTTAATGTCATTTTTTAACTCCGTCAATTAAAGCTTACTATTTCTGGGACAAGATCTCTCGCATATACTTAACATGATGAAAATATATTGGTGTTCCACTTCGGATTAGCACACTTCACAACTGTTCAAATACATCGTTCACGCAAATAGCATCAGATCCGCGGGGTGCATTTATCCGTCACTTGGTTGTAGTAGGACTAAATGGGCGTACATGTTTGAGCACGTACAGTCAGAAGTCACTGTGACCTTTTGTTACGCCTCCCGTTACAGTACATAGTGCTACGTGTTTCTTCGGTTGGGACAAGACAGGGTGACACTACATCGCCACCTTTGTTTTCAGCATGTAGACGATAAAACAGACACGTGCCCTCGATAGTTAGCAATGACGTTTGCCCACCAGGTGACGGACTTTCTTACTCATTCATAAAGCTTGCGTATTCTTTAGAATGATGATAATTACTCGTGGTCATGTTGAAGGCTTTTGTTCAGGAGGGGATGATGATTGCTTTCCAACCCTTACGCTTGTTGAAACAGTAAACATTCTCTGAAGACTTGAATCAAAGATGCTTGTTTTTTCTAAACTTGGTTGGGATAACATTTGCATGTTTAGCAACTGCTGCATGATTTGTTCCAGACCGATGCTACATGGAGGATACTAGTTGTTTTGGTTTTTTTTCAAAGAGCCACAAGTCAGGTTCGGTATTTTATTTATGATTTTTCTCCTGTTTGATGTTCATGATGTTAACCTGTGCCATTGTGTTTTTGACGTGGATTGAAGCTAGTCCAGGAATAAATTGTACGTTCACTTGTGAGAAATATCACTTCTGGATATATATAACCACAAACACGATGTATAACTACATCAGTGATATGCAGGGGCTTGCACTGTTGAATGGGTGTTAATTGTTTTACCTGGAGATGGTGCCAGTTCTGGAGAGTTTGGCCTTAAAGAGGTCACTGATGAGGGTGTTCTTGCTGCACTTCATGCAGTCAGCCAGACAGGCAGATAGCTTGTCCCTGTTCTTCTCCAGGAAGCCAGCAGCTTGATACTCTACCTGCAACAAACAGTACCAACTTCACGTCACAACAAGGAACTATTGTGACGTCATATCCAACAAGCGAGCCTTCTGATGTCACATTCATACATGGTTATGACGCCAGAGGACACCATTGTTGCTTCACATTCATATATGGCAACATAATGATTGTAGCTATAAGCACGGTCCAGTGATACGGATCTTATAATACGAAACATATGCATTTGGGAAACATTATGGCATAACTTGCATCCAGGGAACTATTGCAACGTCACATCCACTATCAAACACTTAAAGCTGTTAGGTCATTCATTTGTTTCATATTAGCGTTATCATTACTACTATCATCTTCAACATCATTGTCACCATCCTTAATGTCGTCGTATTTCTTCTAACTTCATTGATTTCAACTGTTACTGTCGACATCTTATTGTTTTGAAATAAAACCGTTATGTATTCATTACATTTGAAAAATAATAACCTACATACGCTTTGTTCCTTGGTTTTGGCAACATACTTCAAAATATTTCAAACTTTGAGGGCCTTAAAGAAATAAGGAGATTAAAGCACTCACTGTGCCCGCATAGTGGTGGATGCTGAAGGCGAGATCTGCCGCCTTGGACTTAGTGAGAAGTTTGTGGTTTCTGCAGTTAGCGGTGATCTTCTCAACGAGAGTTGAGTCTGAGGCACGGGGAAACTTGGACTCCTCATCCAGCAAAGCAAAGATGCTCAAGGGTTTCTGACAGTAAAATATTCAGTGCCATTCAATAAAAAGTATTTAGTATAACACAAGATGATGCAACGCCATGAATCTTTCATTTGTCATTTTTGCTTTTGAGCCCGATGTCCTCTGATCTTAGTTGAAGTGTTTACGAGTATTATCATAGTGATAAACACATGTGACTCAGTCATTAAGGGCTTCCTCCCACACAACGCAAATAAACTGCATGGCAATAATTGTTTTCAATGGAAAATGCGTATTTCCAATTTTTATGATGTTTTAATTTTAGGAAGACGAAGGAAATAAGACATCATGTTTACAAGGTGACATCATGTGTGAAAAGAGACTTTCGATTTGTCAACAGACGTGAAATGCTAGTTCGACTACATAACATTGCCAGATCGTGATCCGGGTTGACGTCTGTGCCTGAAACATGTTTATACAGCATCTACACCCACACCCACCATGATGAGGAGGTCCAGGAGGTCCTGGTTGTTCCGGAAGTTGATATGCCGCCACAGAACGCCTTCACGTTCATATTCCCGCCTTTCCAAGACAAACACGTGGTCGTTGAAGAAGCTCTGCATTTGCTCATTGGCCACGTTGATACAGAGCTGTTCAAAGCTGTTAATTTTGAGGTTTTCGAATCCAGGCATATCCAGAATACCGATACTTGGCCCAGGTGTGTAACTGAAATATGTACAATGGAGCGCGTGAGTAAGGGACGAGAAATGTTCAATATTGAATGTCATGAAGAAACCAGGATGTTCGATCTGTCTTTGGGTAAGGAAATGGGAGTTGTCTTGTTACTTACAATGAACGTACGGGTAACAGAGACAGAACGAAGGCTATTTATTGGAAATTTCACACTTCTATTCAGGTGTGTGTATGTGTGTGCGTGCGGGCGTGTGTGTATAGAAAGGAGGGATGATGGAAATGTTGAGACATTTTTTCAATATCTTTAAATTTCAGAGCGAATATGTGAGGTGGATGACCACTACTGATTTAAAACACACAGACACAGACACACACACACACACACACACACGCACACACACACATATATAAAGCACTCACTGTGCCCGCATAGTGGTGGATGGTGAAGGCGAGATCTACCGCCTTGGACTTTGTGTGTGTGTGTGTGTGTGTGTGTGTGTGTGTGTGTGTGTGTGTGTGTGTGTGTGTGTGTGTGTGTGTGTGTGTGTGTGTGTGTGTGTGTGTGTGTTATGTTTCAAACATAATGGCACACCTTCGCATAGACAAGCAAAACCATAATGAGGTCTTTGGTCGATTTGGATCAAACAGTATCCAACTGAATCAAAGATTCACTTGCACGACAGGCATCGATGAAGAAGGACAACGTTACCAGTGATGGTCCCACCTGTATGTTTTGTCTGGTTTGAGTCTAGAATTCACTTGTTTCACAAGCCAACCAAACAATCTCGCATAGAGAGCCTTAGCAAGGGCATCACGGCCATCGGCAGCTTGCTCGGCCGTCTTGGGAATGACCACTGTCTCACCTGAAATGTGTTATATCATAAACAATGAGCCTATACCAAATTTAATCATTCGGATATAAACATTTACCGAATGAATACACTCCATTTGTCTTTTCGCTTTGATGAATGGAGCGTATATTCACTCACAGATGTATATCAGTGTAAAAGGCAATCTGCCAATAAACGAGGATTATTGTTACTAGATATATAATGGTATGATATTTGAAATGGAATGAGTCTGTGGTGTAATGGTACAAATCCTGGGTGTTGACCTTTCTCATTATCCCCAAAACTGAACATACACACACTCTTTAAACTGTCTTTTTAACAGGGGTTCTCTGAATTTGTGTCCAGATGTTTTAACTGTTAAATATTTCGATTAGTTAGAATTGAACCAAAATTTCAATCACTTATGTCGAATAAACGAATGAATGTCAAAAGACTAATTTCCATTCCATTCAGCATGACCTTAAATAACTGACAAGTGCAACCAAATGGACTTGATGACTTCAGTTTACATGGCAATTACCCCCTCTTCCCACTCACTGCTCTTGGCACCGATTTGATTCATTGTTGCTGTAGTTTACGTAGAGGACAAAATAAAAACAAAAACAAAAACAAAAAAGCTGATTAAAGTTGATTAAAGCTCGACTAGCTCATCCGGATTAGGCTTTAACAAAAATACCGCTGGCATCACACCACCCGAATCTGGCGGCTCAGGGCACTGGCCTCCCATCTTTCCTGCATTGTCGATTTTGCACCTAGGCGTTGGGCACAAAATATGTCACATTCCAATAGCCATCACGAATACCAAGAAAATTCACAAAATAAGACTGACTGAAGTACTGCATTTCTCTAAACAAAATAATATAATGGCACCAAGAAATATGTACACGTTCTTATCTGAGCCCACTTTACGTCTTATTTATCAACCAGTTTGTCGTTGCATTCTCAACATAAATATATCTAAAAATGTTTGTAATTAGTATGATTAATATTAATATCAATATATTTTATGTCAGTAGAGATGAAATTATAAATAATGGTTGTTCTTACCACAATATCTGTGTATGTGCAATAACGCCTGAGCCTATTATGTTTGCTTGTATATCCATGCCATGTAAGGCAAATACAATCAACTACTACCACACCAAGACCTGGAGAAAAAGGAGGAAGTTTTCTTTTTAAATCTTCTGGGAAAGTCTCTTTTTTTAGAATGTTTAACAATTGTTTTAAATATCCGATGTGTTTGTGATAGAGAACAGAATATAAACGTATTTCCTCCCTTTAACACAGTTCCAAAGACAATCGCGATGTTCAAACTGTTTTTGTACTAAATCAAACATGTTTTTAAGTTATCAAACGATCTTGCAGTTGACTGTCAAAGTGACGTTTTAAATGAAAAATCACCGTTTTTACACTCTTTCTCCTTCACGCCAAAATGCATTTACGAAATTAAACATTGAAAGCCAGTACGGCTTGACATTGTTCTGAATGCCGGCTGTAGTGCCAAGATTCATGTTTGTGACGTCGTTCACACCACATGGCCATCCTAAACACAGTATCTGCAATACCCCTGCAAACATGCAGCACTGACATGGCTCTGACAGAGACAGTTGCCTTGACACGGAGGACACTCGGCCTATATTGTCACGCACCTGTGTCTGTTTACCTTACTTCTACGTCATAATCCATGACTGGACTTTCCACATATCTGTCAGCAGATGTCGGACACATGGAAAAGCCGAAAGGTCAGACACCTATGTGGTATATTTGAGGAGAAATTATCGATGATATGTAAAGTCACTATGTATTTACACATAGTCATATACGGAGTGAGTGTGTGAGTTAATATTTGACGTCACATCGGCAATATCTCAGCCATATCGTGACGAGAACATTTAAAATTTAAATGAAATACACACACACACACACACACACACACACACACACACACACACACACACACACATATATATATATATATATATATATATATATATATATATATATATACAAAATCTGTCAACGAAGGACAGTAAAACAACTAGAATATCACAATTTGAATTAAAACTAGGAAAGTATGGAAAGTTAAAATTAATATGACTATCGAGACAATACAATATAAAAAGAGGCTATAGATCGCCAACAACAGAAGGTAGATCACCATACTAGAAACCATGGGGACTTACACTGCTTTTGCTACCTACATGGACTACATTTGGATTTACACCATCCCTTCAGCTGCTGGCGATTGTAGGAAACGTTAGCCAAAATTAAAACAACAAGAATTCTACATTTAAAAAGCCTGGGAAGTTCACATAGACCTGAAAGTTTTTGGACTTACGTACCCTCTCAGGAGGACAATAATTTTACAATACTTCAACCCCTTTGAGGGTACAGCCACCAACAATTCAAGTTACTAATCAAACTACCAATCATTACACTACATCTGTTTACACTACATATTACTCAAAATTCAACCAAAACATCAATTTCTTTTAAAAACCAATAATTAAATGAGAACTAACGCTGGTAAAAAGATCCGTGATTGTTTAAACTGTAAAATACTTGTCCCTTGTCATGGAGAATTCAACAGTCATGCAGAATATGCTTGACCGTGACTCTCTCATCACAAGAGATACAAAACGGAGGATCTTCACTTTTTAACAGGTATACATGAGTATATCTTGTATGATCAATGCGACATCGTCGTAAAATAACCTCTTCAAATCTGGACTGACAGCCCAAGTAGGTGTAACCAATATATTTTATTTCATGTAATTTATTTATACCTACTTGGGTGTCCCACTTCTTCTGCATCAGATCACGTATGTAAGTTTTAATGCTAGCTTTGTAATCAGAGTATGGAATAAGATGTGGTGTCACAGATTTGTTGAGTGCTGCCTTGGCAGCAAGATCGGCCATTGTGTTACCAGAAATGCCTACATGGCTGGGTAACCAACAGAAGACGATGTCGTATTGGTCAGTAGCAAGATTATTATACAATTCAATAATTTCAATTAAAAGTGGATTTTTACAAAAATATTTTAATAGCCTGAAGGCAAGCAAGAGAAGATTATATACTGTTTAAGAATAGGGTGTCTTTGAATATATTTAAGAGCCGTTAATATGGCTGTGCTGTGAAAATAGAGCTATTATCCGGTAATCTTGAAGATATTGTTCTGGATCAAATGACAGTGACACAAGCTACTGCGCCACCGTCCTTGGATCCATCTGTATATAAGGATTTATAATTGCTATTTGTATGTTTTAATTGATTATATTCTTGTTTAAATTGTAATTCTTTCCTTTCGGATTTTTTAGTGTGGTCAATGTTAGGTCCACTTGGGGCCTAACCAATTGCCACGGAGGAGAAGGCGGGAAGGGGCTGTATTATCCAGCTCAAAACGAAGAAATAAGTGGTTTTATTCTTAAACCAAGAGGCGCAGCAAGAGAAGATTTCTTATTGTATAAATCCTCATTCAGAGGATTGAAAACACAGTTATATGCAGGGTTTGACTCATTGGAATATAGTTTTGTTACATACATACATACATACATACATACATACATACATACATACATACATACATACATACATACATACATACACGCACGCACGCACGCACGCACGCACGCACGCACGCACATACATACATACATAGGCTAATTTAATACGTCGCTGCTCAAGAGATGGTTCATCAGCCTCGACATACAGAGACATATACGGAAACACGTGGAGCAAACCAAATCTGTTGATTAATGTTCCTATGAAACAAGTTCAGGCTAAAATTTGAAAGGCTTCTGTGGGGTATCAGAATGATGGCATAAATTGCAAAACAGAGACGATTTGTTTCGAACATTTCAGTATTTTTTTACCCAGATCTCCTAAAGTCGACCCTTCGTATTTGCATCTTCTCAGCATTTGCTGAACATCTACAATCCGTCTCCACAAGAAATCTACTCTTCATGCTCTCCCAATCTGCTCATCAATTTGCCACTTTCTCATCCACTCGTCATGCTCTCCCAATCTGCTCACCTATTTGCCACTTTCTCATCTACTCTTCATGCTCTCCCAATCTGCTCACCTATTTGCCACTTTCTCATCTACTCTTCATGCTCTCCCCACCTGCTCATCTATTTGCCACTTTCTCATCCACTCTTCATGCTCTCCCCACCTGCTCATCTATTTGCCACTTTCTCATCCACTCTTCATGCTCTCCCAATCTGCTCACCTATTTGCCACTTTCTCATCTACTCTTCATGCTCTCCCAATCTGCTCACCTATTTGCCACTTTCTCATTTACTCTTCATGCTCTCCCCACCTGCTCATCTATTTGCCACTTTCTCATCTACTCTTCATGCTCACCCAATCTGCTCATCTATTTGCCACTTTCTCATCTACTCTTCATGCTCTCCCAATCTGCTCATCTATTTGCCACTTTCTCATCCACTCTTCATGCTCACCCAATCTGCTCATCTATTTGCCACTTTCTCATCCACTCCTCATGCTCTCCCCACCTGCTCATCTATTTGCCACTTTCTCATCCACTCTTCATGCTCTCCCAATCTGCTCACCTATTTGCCGCTTTCTCATCCACTCTTCATGCTCACCCAATCTGCTCATCTATTTGCCACTTTCTCATCCACTCCTCATGCTCTCCCCACCTGCTCATCTATTTGCCACTTTCTCATCCACTCTTCATGCTCACCCAATCTGCTCACCTATTTGCCACTTTCTCATCCACTCTTCATGCTCTCCCAATCTGCTCACCTATTTGCCACTTTCTCATCTACTCTTCATTCTCACCCAATCTGCTCACCTATTTGCCACTTTCTCATCTACTCTTCATGCTCTCCCAATCTGCTCACCTATTTGCCACTTTCTCATCTACTCTTCATGCTCTCCCCACCTGCTCACCTATTTGCCACTTTCTCATCTACTCTTCATGCTCTCCCAATCTGCTCATCTATTTGCCACTTTCTCATCCACTCTTCATGCTCTCCCAATCTGCTCACCTATTTGCCACTTTCTCATCTACTCTTCATGCTCTCCCAATCTGCTCACCTATTTGCCACTTTCTCATTTACTCTTCATGCTCTCCCCACCTGCTCATCTATTTGCCACTTTCTCATCTACTCTTCATGCTCACCCAATCTGCTCATCTATTTGCCACTTTCTCATCTACTCTTCATGCTCTCCCAATCTGCTCATCTATTTGCCACTTTCTCATCCACTCTTCATGCTCACCCAATCTGCTCATCTATTTGCCACTTTCTCATCCACTCCTCATGCTCTCCCCACCTGCTCATCTATTTGCCGCTTTCTCATCCACTCTTCATGCTCACCCAATCTGCTCATCTATTTGCCACTTTCTCATCCACTCTTCATGCTCTCCCAATCTGCTCACCTATTTGCCACTTTCTCATCTACTCTTCATGCTCTCCCAATCTGCTCACCTATTTGCCACTTTCTCATTTACTCTTCATGCTCTCCCCACCTGCTCATCTATTTGCCACTTTCTCATCTACTCTTCATGCTCACCCAATCTGCTCACCTATTTGCCACTTTCTCATCTACTCTTCATGCTCTCCCCACCTGCTCATCTATTTGCCACTTTCTCATCTACTCTTCATTCTCACCCAATCTGCTCATCTATTTGCCACTTTCTCATCTACTCTTCATGCTCTCCCAATCTGCTCATCTCTTTGCCACTTTCTCATCTACTCTTTATGCTCTCCCCACCTGCTCATCTATTTGCCACTTTCTCATCTACTCTTCATGCTCTCCCAATCTGCTCACCTATTTGCCACTTTCTCATCCACTCTTCATGCTCTCCCCACCTGCTCATCTATTTGCCACTTTCTCATCCACTCTTCATGCTCTCCCAATCTGCTCACCTATTTGTCACTTTCTCATCCACTCTTCATGCTCTCCCAATCTGCTCACCTATTTGCCACTTTCTCATCTACTCTTCATGCTCTCCCAATCTGCTCACCTATTTGCCACTTTCTCATCTACTCTTCATGCTCTCCCCACCTGCTCACCTATTTGCCACTTTCTCATCTACTCTTCCAGCTCTCCCAATCTGCTCATCTATTTGCCACTTTCTCATCTACTCTTCATGCTCTCCCAATCTGCTCACCTATTTGCCACTTTCTCATCTACTCTTCATGCTCTCCCAATCTGCTCACCTATTTGCCACTTTCTCATCTACTCTTCATGCTCTCCTCACCTGCTCATCTATTTGCCACTTTCTCATCCACTCTTCATTCTCACCCAATCTGCTCATCTATTTGCCACTTTCTCATCTACTCTTCATGCTCTCCCAATCTGCTCATCTATTTGCCACTTTCTCATCTACTCTTCATGCTCTCCCCACCTGCTCATCTATTTGCCACTTTCTCATCTACTCTTCATGCTCTCCCAATCTGCTCACCTATTTGCCACTTTCTCATCTACTCTTCATGCTCTCCCCACCTGCTCACCTATTTGCCACTTTCTCATCCACTCTTCATGCTCTCCCCACCTGCTCACCTATTTGCCACTTTCTCATCTACTCTTTATGCTCTCCCCACCTGCTCATCTATTTGCCACTTTCTCATCTACTCTTCATGCTCTCCCAATCTGCTCACCTATTTGCCACTTTCTCATCTACTCTTCATGCTCTCCCCACCTGCTCATCTATTTGCCACTTTCTCATCCACTCTTCATGCTCTCCCCACCTGCTCACCTATTTGCCACTTTCTCATCTACTCTTCATGCTCTCCCCACCTGCTCATCTATTTGCCACTTTCTCATCCACTCTTCATGCTCTCCCAATCTGCTCACCTATTTGCCACTTTCTCATCCACTCTTCATGCTCTCCCAATCTGCTCACCTATTTGCCACTTTCTCATCTACTCTTCATTCTCACCCAATCTGCTCACCTATTTGCCACTTTCTCATCTACTCTTCATGCTCTCCCAATCTGCTCACCTATTTGCCACTTTCTCATCCACTCTTCATGCTCTCCCCACCTGCTCACCTATTTGCCACTTTCTCATCTACTCTTCATGCTCTCCCAATCTGCTCATCTATTTGCCACTTTCTCATCTACTCTTCATGCTCTCCCCACCTGCTCACCTATTTGCCACTTTCTCATCTACTCTTCATGCTCTCCCAATCTGCTCACCTATTTGCCACTTTCTCATCCACTCTTCATGCTCTCCCAATCTGCTCATCTCTTTGCCACTTTCTCATCTACTCCTTTTCTACTATCCATCTGCGCATGACCTTCAAGCTTGGAGTAATACCTTAACAGTAATACCTTAACAGAACAGACTACCCCTGTCCATTGTACATTTCAAATTTTGCGCCGGTTGGCAATCGTGTTTTTTGTAACATGGCCACGTGCAATCAAAGAAGCTAAAAGGTACACATAAAAATGACTTAAACTTCGAAACTCAGTTTGGGACAAGCTTCTCTTTTAATCCATGCCTTCAAAAACACGGTACATTTACTGATATTACTGTTATCAGAGGTAACTGCAGGTGAGGGCTTGCACGACATCTGCCCGACCTCTTAAGGCTCAGTTGAAACAAATGTACTTTTATCATTGTGGTTAATTTATGCAGGGTCAACAGAGAATCTGGGTCGGACTAGGTTGTATATACCTAGGCTAACCAACACCATGATCTTTCACCTCCGCTAATACATCTCGACACCTCACTATACAAGTTTTCCAATTTGCAGAAAAGACGTGACAGACAAATCCTAGGGCAAACAGTTAACAGGTCCCCTGTAATAGGCTTTCCAAGCCCTTCTCAATGTTATGTTTGTCCATGCAGCCCACCAAGCTGGCCTTAGCTGAACTCCGCTGACCCGAACTCCCATTTGTAACCATACTGGTATTTGAAGCATTTTGTCTCCCCTCAATGTCCAGCAGCCCCCCCAACACACACACACCCGCTCCCTCTCACCGTCACCCCTCTCCCCGTCACCACTTAAGCCTTCCCTTAATTTTTTATTTAGTGTTATTCTCCTGACTCATTTCGTTAACATTGCGTCTTCACCATTGTCCATTCCATCTTGAATGCGTAATGTTGCGTTTCATGTTAGAGATATGATGTTCCAACAAATTGTTTAGTAAGTACGATGACTCCCACCACTGATTCTCCCATTACCTCGTCCCCAACGTACTGTGCCAGTTGTGCCTGTGAACCTGAAGGTAGCTTATATACTTTCTGTACATCTACGTTGTACTGTTCTCTGTTAAACTCTAAACGTGTCATCATCATCATCGTTTTAAATTCTTGCTTTTTTTCAGTCGAGAGGTATTCGATGGTTTGGCAGTAATTTTCGTCATATTTTGTGAGCTGGTTTCTTTTGGCAAGAAATGATAGGAATGAGGTGTCATTTTCCCAGTAAATAGAATTTTCCATACTTTATTACCCTGCAAAAGCAAGTCCCCAAAATGGGACAATATGGAGATGAGTGAACTTAACTGACGTAATATGTTAGGCTTAGGTGGTGGGAGATCAACCTCTTAAATCCTAAAATTGACTCTTTTATTCCGAAAACGTTCACGGAATAGAACCAAACTGGCTTTTGTATTAATTAATGTGCATCAACAAATTGAAACATGAACATCATATGGGCATTCTTGATCCCACAATTTTTTTCTGATGAACTCAACATCATAGTTGATGAATGTATCCCTAAGCCCTCTGCTGTTCCTGATATATGAAAACCATGGGTCCAGGTTACTTTACAGTGTTTGGTAGGTGCATTCATACACACACCTGCAGGATGTGAAGGGCCTTGGGTAAGTATTTCTTAGTATGTCATACTGAACCATGTAAATCTTTACTTCTGTTCCTAACATAAACCATATTGTGTGCCAGTAAGTAGATCACTGGTTTCTAAGTCCCAAACTAATCAATTACTGATCATGCGTTCCATGGTTTTGCAAACGCAGCTAGTTAGTGAAATATGTCGGTAATTTGAAGGATCGGCATGGTTTCGTTCAAGGTAAGGAATTGGAACAATGATAGCATCACGCCACGAAGAAGGAAATTCCACCGACGTCCAAATACTATCAAACTATTTAAAAGGGTTTCTAAACACGATTTTGTAAGTGTTTCTGGATTTGCTACTAGATGGCACCAGTTCCTGCAGCAGTATCTTGAGGATGTTTAAGAGCTTTTTGAAGCATTTCATTATAATCTTCCTCAGCAGAGGACTTTGGGATACATTCATCAACTACGATGTTTAGTTCATCTGAAAACATTTTATGGGATCAAGAATGCTCATGGCATGTTCAGGTTTCAATTTTTGTTAATACACATAGGTTCATAAAACAGCCAGTCTGGCTGTGTTCCATAAAAAACGTTTAAATGAAAAGAGTCAATTTAAGATTTAAGAGGTTGATCTCCGATCACCAAAGCCCAAACTATTACTTAATTAAGATCATTTATCTCCATATCCTCCCATTTTTGCTACAATGCTTCAGTGGAAAATTGAGCATGGGAAAATGCAAATCATTTTTCATTGTATTTTTCTATTTGAACAACGGAAGCTTTAAACACATTTTAATCAACTTACACAGTTAAAATATCGACCCAAAAAAATCATCGAACGTCACACTTCGCCGAAGAGGCAGGTGAGCTTCCTCGCCACTGGAAGTGGCAAAGCTTAAAAACCTTAAATTCTGCAAGCACTGTGTATGGTTCAACCACTTAGCAATTTACACAGCTTCATTCACGTCTATACTGCCAATTTCCATCTTCAGCAATAGGAGAGAAATAATTTTTTGAAGTACCGGTCCCAAAATTGGGACGATACTCATAACACTAGCCAGTCACCATATAGAGATATATCAGCCCTCCCGGTTTTATGGCGAAAGAAAGTATCCACCTATTTTGGTGCAGCTGAAAATGAAACTGACATGGTGGTGTATTTGACCCAATATTGTATTTGAATTTAGGTGTCATCTCTCCAACGATTTCGTTGACTGAAACATTTCCGTACAGTAATCGTCAGAAAGTGTATGGACTACCACGAAAGCTAACACACAATCATCATGATTTAGACACACGAAGCATTCCATAGTTTGTGTTTACGAAAGCGTCATTTACACTTGTTCCAGTTACTTTTCACGACTTTTTGTGACAATGCCATCACAATGCCAAACTCGAAATTACAAAGTCCAAACCACATCCCTGAACCCTTTTCTTTTGTAGTATTCCATCCCAGTGCCAATATGGTCCAAGCCAAGCATGCCTGTGGTTTAGTTCCTGAGAGTGTCTAGTAAGCGGATTTACACTTAGGTGTGAGGACTTCGCCGTTCCTTGTCCGTCCCGGCCACCCACAGGCCTCCCCCCTCCCCCCTGCACTCCCAACATACTCCGTCCCTTGTCTGTTTGTCCTTGTTGAGCCATGAGGTATGTCAGTGAAAACAGAAACGTGAAAGGGAAACTCTGACGCATATGCGCTGAAATTTGGATATTTCTTTGACAGATTAAGGTGCACATGGACCCAACATAGGCATGAGGATATGTTCTGAGAACTCCATCCTGCACGCTGATACAGTGACATGCTCTGACCGGTACCCCTCCAACCGAAATAGTCCGGATGATAATATTCACATCTGTGACATGTGTGTGTGTGTGAGTGCATGTGCGTGCGTGTTCTTTATTACTCTGAGAGCAACACTTCCGTGTAGGTTATAACACCGCAATTAAGCGAGTTCTCCACTGCGCTCTCACTGTCATAAAAGTATTCATCCATATTGCTATCCTTTCTTTATAGTCATATTGTATGACAGTGATCTGTTTTATAGTGATAGTGTGTGACAGTGATGAAGTTTACAGTAATATTATGTGTGACAGTGATATAGTTTACAGTAATATTGTGTGAAAGTGATGTAGTTTTACAGTAATATTGTGTAAAAGTGATGTAGTTTACAGTTATATAGTGTAAAAGGGATTTATTTTACAGTGACACTGTGTGACAGTGATGTAGTTTTACAGTAACACTGTGTGAAAGCGATGTAGTTTACATTAATAGTGTGTGAAAGCGATGTAGTTTACATTAATAGTGTGTGAAAGTGATGTAGTTTACAGTAATATTGTGTGAATGTAATGTAGTTTACAATGATATTGTGTGAAAGTGTTACAGTTTACAGTAATATTGTGTGACAATCATGTATTTTACGACTATTGCGTGTGAAGGTTCGTGGTATGTATGTTTCAGTGATAGTAAGCTAACAGTAAGTTATATATGTTGTAGTTATATATAGTGCGTTAACGTCACGTTATACATCCACAATGTGAAGATACATGGCGTAGTAAGAGACAGTACTGTATATGTAAGATGCTGGGTGTGCATGCAATGTGTTTTGCTGTGGTGTGTGAAAGTGTTTCAGCGACACTGAGTGACGTTTCTCACCTCTAGCCACGCTGACGGATGAGATGAGCGTCTCCGACAAAGTATCTTTGTTCACTTGCAGCAGTTTGCTCACTGAAACACAAGGGGAACAACGCGTCAAACCACAACACACCATAGGCAACTGGAGGTGGGCTACCCGATACGTTAGCACACCGAATGTGGTATACAGGCACTGCTGCTAACATACATAGTACTGGTCGGACACCATATCCACCATGACGTACATAATTTTTTTCTGTTCTTTTGAGTAAACCTGAATATCCATTTCTGAAATGGAACTTGGAATAACACAAAGGAACCCTTTGCCACACAAGTGGTATATTTAGTCGGTCCAGTCTCCTCTTTTCCTCATATGAAAAATTATTTTGCTATCATATATACCATCCGCATTTAACATTCACGTTTTGAAACGTTTGACCTGTAGAAAATTCATTTTGAAAACTGTCCTTCGCTGAATTATCTCGTGTATGAAATGGAAGAGAAACAGAAGGTTGGCAGTTTGGATAATATAGATCCCCTTTCTAGACTGAGGGTTGACATAAGAAACAATTCTTAATGAAAACGCCTGTCTCCTTTGTTTTAGTTCTACCCATGAAAGACAACTTGCGGTTGTGCCAATAACATAGCCAATTTCATTTTTCACGGCATGAACGTTTTTTTAAATATATGCAGTTCTGATGCATTTAGTTTTTTGTGTCTCGGTCAATTGAACGTTTTGTAAAACATACCACATCATCATATCCGCACACAATGACATCTTCATGAAGTAGACGCTGAGCGTGTTTCATGATATGCAACCTGCTCAAAATCTTAGGGCTAACATGTCGTGAAGTGAATAGTTAGTATTAGTAGGGAGACTATATGTCGTAGATTTTCCTTAGTAGTAGGTATCATGGCTGTCTGTGATGTACACCTACTCGATACACACGGAATCATTCCAGGGTCCTTGGTTTTAAAGTAATTTTTATGATAATTTAAACAGGTTTCGATGCAGAAATGCAACCAGACAAGATAGAACAAGAAGTCACGTATCGTCAATGCTGTCCCATGTAAGATCTAAATTACTATTACAGTGGTATCTTGTATTTTCATAATTTGTTGAAATATGTTATTGGTGTGGAATATTCCATTGAATACACACGGATACACTCTTCTCACAGACAAAATGGAGACCAGTCATATCCTGACAAGAATTTGGCTTTTTTTCTCATATTGACACAGGGGGCTTCAGCTGCCTTGCTTCAGTTAACCCAGTTGTTGAGAAACCATGAAGCTTGTCGCCCCTGCTCTAAGTCGTCCACGGTACACTGTGCACTGAACAAAATCAACAATACACGAATATGCTGTTTCGACAAAACACGCATTGCTCTCGTGGCTTTTTTAAATGTCGTATTGCTGAAGTCAGTTGATATGTCCAACGTGTAAATTTGATCTCTGCATTTAAATCGACTTGCGCTCATTGCTATTGTTTACATCTCCCCTTCAGCCTGCGGTGAGAAAGAACGTAGCACAGACGGCACAGCAACGTGAGACAACCGACTGAACGTCTACAAAAACAGTTCCCCCGACTGGAGAGGCATCTTCCTTGCCTATTTTTTTATTTAAAATCTGAGTGCAAACGTGAAAACCTCTAAAGCTTGGCATGTTTTTATCCGGAAATGGTTGCTGCAGTCTTTTTATTTACATCTATTTGGTTTATGATAAACGTTTACGTTAGCCACAAAGTGCTGTCACATTCTTGCATTATGCCCTTCACAATATCCAGGAAGTTTTTTTTTTATCAAGATCTATTTCATGTTATTTCAATAGACACACTGACCTTATAAATACACAAATGATATTATCAACTTTTTCCGGTCAGTGGATGAGAACATTATGTTTCATCAAAGAAGACCTACAAACAATATCCAAAAGCCATTAAGTTATAAGTTTTCCCAGGTAAAAGTGTTACATTAGGCGTTCCTATGTCTGATAATACATAATGTATCAATACAAAAATGATAAAACTTCAAAACTTCGAAGAAGACAAAGGAGTTCAAAATTTTCAGTTCCGAATTTCGATATATCAGCAGACAAGAGTGAGCTTCCATGAATTATCCAAAAATCATAATGTAAATATTTCAGTCAGACAACTGACTAGTAAAGGCTGTTTTATGAAAGAAGGCCCAGTTCGAACCCGGATCTTTTCGGGCTGGATTGTTTTGTCGTGGGAGCCAGTTTGGGATGATATATCGCCGCATCACGGAACACGTAATAAAAACAATGAAAGTAAAGATAAAAAGGTGGATATATATTTCAGCTACTTAAGTGCTTCATAAAAGTACCAGTCCATCCATAGTGCAATAATTGTCATTCTGGGATGAATTCCATTCCCACTGCTGCCAAACTAGCCTTCAGTCTATTCTGATAAACCTATTTACTCCACAAAGCCGTCGACATTTATAGCCAGATCAAGCAGTGTTTGTGAAGCATTCACACCCACTTGATCTTAGTTCTACGTGGCAATCATATCAATGTTAGATTCTCTCGACAGTCGTACCAATGGATAAACTGGATTTGTCCGCATACTGCGCTTTCTCTGTACAGTCATCTCGCACGAACGAGATGTTTGTCACGTGCAATATGGCGGAGAGGAGAGTGAAAATCATCGTGATTTCCTGAAAAGAAACCAAAATACAGGAATTAAACCTCAGACATGCATGTTGAACTTTTAGTCAAAGTGAGTCAATGTTTTTTTTAGTTATTTCGAAAGTTTTTTGTTATCATTACAGTCATGCATATCAATTACTCCAGACACATGAGTCGGTATCCATGTCTGAAACATTTATTATTTGAATTATTCCAAACATTTTGCCACAAAGCCTGGAAAGAGAACTCCAGTTACATTCAATACGATCTCAAGTTACTGAGTAAGTTTTAAACATTAAAAAAATAAGCAAAACATTCGGGGATAAATCTATGTTGTTTCTGGAGTTTTTCAGTATTTATTGTTTACCCAATCTGTGAAGCCAACGAGTTTCATGACATTGAGCTGCTTGTTGAACATGAGTTTGTTCTGCTCTAGGTCACGTGTGCTCCGGAACACTGGCATGTTCCTGTTGTCGTTCCTCAATATCCTGAAACAGCGCCGGAACTACTTGTTACATATGATAAGACACCTAAAAGGGCAACCTGCCCCTGTTTACTACAACTGAATGGTGTGTAAATACTTGAAACGCTATAATTAACTTCTATAGGAAGAGAGAGGGGCAATGTTTTGTGGTTAGGATGTTGGATAGGAGGTGGACATGAGGAAGGGTGATTTGAAATGTAATCTGACACTCGCCTTGCACCTAGACTAGACAGTATGTAAAAACACAGAACTACAACTCTCTGGAAACTTTTTATCTATTTCGTGTGGAATATGATTATTAACACCGGGTGTTCTCTGTGATTTCAGGTAAGATTTGAGGAGATATGATTTTTATTCATCGACAGCAACGGTACGTCCTTCTGAACTATATTAGTTTTGAAAGGGACATGGATATATTAGATTATGATATAATAACATCGTTGTGAACATAGGGGTGTATGAGGATATATGCCCTGTTTCCGAGGACTAACATTCATATGTACCAGGTGCACTACCACAAAATATTAGTTTATTTGATGTTTGATATCAGTCATATTCTAGCTGTATGACGACGCTCTGTAAACAAATATGGAGATTGGTCAAGTGATTGACATTATGAGCGACGATGAAAGCATCTGGATGGTGATGACATGCAATTAACCAAGAGGCCGAGATTGGTTGCCCATTTAATAGGGATTTAGATTCTTACTGTGATCCAAACAAGTCTTCGGCAACTACCGTGGTATGAATGTCTACACTGAGCAAGTGAGCATGGCGATTCCTGGCATCTTTGCGTTTTTTGCTTACTTCTTGTTTGTTGACTCGTGAAGATCTCTACGACATTGACGGTGGTGCTAAAGTTTACCTTTACCTGTCTTCTTATACATCGTTCGAGTTTTTAAACTTTGTTTAGGTTCCTGATGGAACAAATTCTATTTATGGATTTTTTTGTGATAATGCAATTTTGATGATCCAGCAAAACAAAAGCATCTGCATATGACGAGCCATGTCACATTCCATCTGTGCAAAAAACACACTTAATGAGCCTAATTAAAGATGATTTAGCAGGTCCAAGGCCCGAGATGTAAACAGCCTAATCTTAGCATTGTAGCTCTGCCGGAGGGAAAGTAAACACGGCTGTGTGACCACACGCTGCTTGTTCGCACCAGCTTGTTAAAGACTAGGGTAATTACCACAGGTCGGTTGACATCGATTGAGTTTAAGTCAGGGCAGCTAAACATAAACAGCATTCTGACTATGCACATCACTTGTTGGTTAGGAAACACAGATGAAAAAAGACAAACTGGAAGTGTGGTTTACATGTATTTGAAGAAATCGTATTGTATATTTTGTTATTGATGAGCGTAGATTCAAACTTGGTCCAAGTATGTCAAACATAGACATGTTGTCATCACAGTGATCTCAGACCATTCACAAACAGTTTTGTACTGAAGAATTCAGTTTCTTAAAATGGAATGGAAACGGAATGAAAATGATTCAGTAAGTTTTGGCGGTATTTATTTCTGTTACATAGGAAAAGGAAACTGAAGTTTTCCACGGAAGTTTAATAATGAATTAATATACAAGAAAGATGATACCGTTAATTATGTGTTAATTATATGAGTGTACTTTATTCATCACGAAAACACTAAGTTTAACCCAAGAATTGAATTCATATTGAAACGTCCCACGCCTTGGGACCTTTTAATCACCTTTATGTATATTGAAAAGTGTGAACTGAAGCATTCTTTAAAAAGTAGATCATTGTATTTGAGTATTCAAGAATATCCCTGGCAATGTGTAATTTCTTAAATATTGATTAAGCAGCTTGAACTTTAAAGCTTGAGAACGTGTAGGGTTATTGATTGCAATCTTCCTGATCCTGTGATCCCATTCTTGACATAGAACCTGTCTGATAGTTCCTTATAAACCAGGTATTCCAATTTATTTAGTGTGATAAAACCAAATACTGCAAAGCCAGTTTGTTCGATTGATCCAATATAACTTCCCTGGCGGCTGACCGTCATAACCACGCGTGTGCCCTCGTGACCTCAGCCATTCACAACCACAAAGTCCATCTACTGTTTAATAACAGTCCAGCATGTGACAGAGGGACAAATGAAGACAAGGTCGGTATAACGGGATTGTACAGCCATGTTTGAACTTGACTTCCCAAAGGTCAGTTTAATATGGGTAGTAACAGCTTCATCTTATTCTTATAACGAATCCAATGTTGCCATGGTTTCTGCTGTTGGCCATCTCCATCTACTTAGAGCATAATGGTCTTCTTTAGCACATATCAACTAATCTTGCACTTTAATTTATAATATTTACTTTGGTGCTG
Organism: Haliotis asinina; assembly: GCF_037392515.1. Taxonomy (NCBI): domain Eukaryota; kingdom Metazoa; phylum Mollusca; class Gastropoda; order Lepetellida; family Haliotidae; genus Haliotis; species Haliotis asinina. Next base: position 6,717,147 of record NC_090282.1, read on the forward strand.
GCCCTAGAGTAATTGGTTATATTCGTGTGTGTATGATATCTACACCAAACACAACAGAAAGGTGAACATGAATAAATTCTGCTCCAACCGTCGGTTTCCACATTTTATATTGAGGTTCAGTTGTATAGGCTCATCATAGTGGACTTGGAGCTCAAAAGATGGTTAAAAATTTCATGTACCCGTTAAGCTTTCCAACAGTTTTGGAAATGGTGGACATGTAGAGGAAACATCCCAACGTGACGCATCAGTAGCAAAAATGGTGTCCAGTGTAAATCCCTATTCGACTTTTTCAAACGTTTGGATTTCGGGTGAACAATGGTCCAGCCTATGCACGCGTGTTGACGGTTGTTAAATGTGATGCTCACGGATGCGTTCACCTACTCGCGAACACCTTGTACCATCAGGTTTTATAGTGTGCTAAGGAAACATACTCATGATATATTCTGAATCGGACGACGGTTTATCCTTTCGGATTTCTTTAGAACACTGTACATATATATATACATATGGAAATTAATTAAGCAACACCAAATTCAAAGACACATAAAAACTTAACAAAGTTTAACGAAGTAATTTTGATGATTGATTATTCAATTTTGATGTATTGACATACAGCATGAGCTTTTCATGGGTTGATATGAAGCTTGCACAGCGCACGTGCATTGCTTTAACCTCAACTTTCGAAAAATGCACTTTTTCCCTGGGGTGTTTACAAGCGCAGGTTGTCGATTGCATTCGGTTTTTCATTCATTTCAATGTCATGGCACGTAGGAAATTATCAGAGGCCACTCGTTGGCAAATAATCGGCATGAGGAATGCTGGTATGTCTCTAAGACAAATCGGGACTCAAATCGGACGACATCATTCCATAATTTCAAAACTTTTGAAAAAATACCGGGCCACTAATGAAGTTAAAGACCTGCCTAGACCAGGAAGACCCAGGAAGACCACAGTCCGGGAGGACAGAGCTTTACTGAGACTTGTACGGCGCAGGTCCTTCGACTCGAGCTCTCGGTTGAGACAGGAGTGGCTTCCAGGGAGACCCATCTCGAAAAGGACTGTTCGGAATCGTCTGAAAGCTGCAGGATACCGGGCAAGGAGGCCAATCAAGCGACCCAGACTGTCTCCAGCCCATAAGGCAGCCCGACTGGCCTGGTGTAATGACCGTTTGCACTGGAACATTGCCTCTTGGAGGAAGGTCCATTTCTCAGATGAGAGCCGGTTCTTGCTGCACATGGTGGACGGTCGTACTCGGGTCTGGAGGCAGAGGAACACAGCAATGGCTCCACGGAACATCCAGGAGACTGTGGCCTTTGGGGGAGGTTCCGTTATGGTATGGGGGTGCATTTCCATGAACTGCAAGTTGGATATCATTACCATCCGTGGCAACCTTAACGGTGTTCGTTACCAACAGGAGGTTCTTGACAGGGCTGTGGTACCTCATTTTGAGAACCATCCTCTGGCAACGAGACCCATATTTATGGACGACAATGCTAGACCTCACAGGGCGCATGCTGTAAATGATTTTTTGCGGCAAAATGCAATTGACAGAATTCCATGGCCTGCCATGAGCCCTGACCTCAACCCCATTGAACATTTGTGGGACTTTATTGGCCGTCGTGTGAGGCAGAGAGACCCACCAGTCCATAATCTCAACGAATTGACGGCTGCCCTGCATGAGGAGTGGAACAGGATCCCCCAGAATCAGATCCGGAGACTCATCCAAGGAATGAGGAGGCGTCTGGAATCGGTGGTGCGTGCGCAGGGAGGACACACTAGATATTGATGAAAGTCGGTGTGCAGACTCTCAGATGACTGTTCTTTCTTTCCATGTGACATTTGTGTTAATACACCTGACAACAACGTCTGTGGATGAATAGTAAATTGTGTCCATTTTTTCATGAATTTAAGACAGTTTTAAGAATTTGGATTTCGTTGCAATAAAGCAAAGTCTTGATACTTTTTCCCTTTAAGTTGTTTGTCAGAGATCGTCTGTTGAATAAAAAAGTGTCAAACTATATCAACCCGGCATATTTTGATTGTCAGAACACTTCAAAGTTGCTCCAATAGAAAAAATTGGGGTGTTGCTTGATTAATTTCCAGGTGTATATATTGTGTTTTGTAGCATTTTGTATCTAAACGTTTACCTGAAGTCTTCCGGAGCTGAGAGACTGTATCCGCGAAGTTCGTCCGTGGTCATGCCAGCGAACAGATAGTAGAAAATATGGAAGTTCCTCTCTCCTGGTCCCTGTTGTACAACCCGAGTCTTCTCGAGCAGGTAGTCTAGCAACACAGCTGGGACAAGAAGGGATGATCATCATCACTTATGTGACACTGTCTCGGTCATTATACATGTCATACTCACATAAAACTGTCTTTTTGAATATAACAATACACTCAACACCATCACCTACATAACGCTGCCTCAGTAAATGGAACAGTACACACCACTAGCTATATAACACGATCATAGTGAATAGAACAGTACACACCACTAGCTATATAACACGATCATAGTGAATAGAACAGTACACACCACTAGCTATATAACACTATCTTAGTGAACAGAACAGTACACACCACTAGCTATATAACACTATCTTAGTGAACAGAACAGTATACACCATCACCTGCAAAACACGATCATAGTGAATAGAACATTACACACCAACATCTGCATAACACTGTTTCAGAGAATAGAACAGTAGACACCATTACCTACTTAACAATGTCTTAGTGAATAGAACAGTACAGACCATCACCTACATAACACTGCCTTAGTGTGAAGAACAGTATGCATCACAAATTACATCAATACAACAGTATTCATCACTTATTTTAGCGGCATTTTAGAAGTTGGCAATACGGAACAAGCTGGATGGAAATAAAAGAAGTTGTTATTGATGAAGCTTTGTTGTATTCATCACAGCTAACATACAGGAATTTCATAACGTTATCTACCGTGAAGGTCCCGGGGGTAGAATAGGCCTTCAGCAACCCATGCTTGCCATAAAAGGCGACTCAGCTTGTCGTAAGAGGCGACTAACGGGATCGGGTGGTCAACCTCGCTGACTTGGTTGACACATGTCATCGGTTCCCAATTGCGCAGATCGATGCTCATGTTGTTGACCACTGGATTGTCTGGTCCAGACTCGATTATTTACAGACCGCCGCCATATAGCTGGAATATTGCTGAGTGCGACGTAAAACTAAAATCACTATCTCACTCACTCATAACGTTATCTGAATCAATATGTGAAACAATAAGTTAAAAATGATTGTGGTAGTCAGTCTTCGTTGAAATACTAATGAATTCTACGCAGTGTACATTACGACAACCGCCTCATCACTACAATCGTTAACTTTACATAAAGACCCCCACCCGACACCCGACACCCGACACCCCCCACCCCCACCTCCCTCACCACTACTATCATTAACTTTACAGGAAGAAGAGCTGGAACTCGAACTTCAAATAAATATGTACCATCAGGAGAATTTAAATCGAGTGTGTGTATATATATATAAATAAGTAAAAATAAACATTAGGAATATATATTGCCATATATTTGTCTACACTGACAATGTGCTATGTAACACAGAACCATAGGAGGTAAGACTGCATTAAAAAGATGTTTTCCGATATTTTCAAATATATAGATTAGTATTTTGTTCCATTACATGGTCAAAATACTACATACATACATTCTGAATATCAGTCGTATAGAAGGTCGATGCTTGAAGTGTATGTATGTGAATGCCTTTCTATTTTTGACCGCCGCTTTTAGCAACATTGAAATAGGCTTCACACAATGTACCCATCTGGGGATTTGAATCCGGGTCTTCGGAGTGACGAGTCAACCTTCTAACCACTATCATACCCCATCGCCCCTGATGATGAAGGAAGATTCGATAAATATAGAAACTATCTTCAGGAATTTGTGCTATCCTCTGGACTGAATACTTTCTGACAAATTTAGATTGTTCTCAACCTTTTCTCATATAGTTCCCAAGTACTGAAGGGAAACGAGAAAGACACCTTGGATCACACGTACTTGAACTGAAATCCACAGCAATAAATCCAGATAATTTAATTCTTAAAACATCTAAATCTCGGGAGTTGATAGAGTATTGTCTCGTGGCGGAAATAACATGTCCTCGTGGAATTAAAGGCAGAGGGGCATCACACACGTGAACCAACACACCGTTATAAGTTATGAATCTCAGTGTTTATTTCTGTAATAGTCCAACATCCCTGCTTTAGCCTACCTCCAGCCATATTGCCATCGGCCGTGAATTTCAACTCCAAATATTTGCCGAAGCGACTCGAGTTATCGTTCATGGCAGTCTGCGCATTTCCAAAGGCTTCGAGTAACGGGTTCACCTGCAACAAATACATTGACTAGCTGAGATCTGGAGCTATTTATAGAGACACTAAAATATCTAATGTTGCTCGCGCTCATGAGCACGTGAGGGATTCAGATGAGTACCAAGTCATGTGACCTTTACCGGAAGAGATTAAAAATTGCAACAATTGAGATGGGTTTAGGAATTTAACATCGATACCACAGAATGGAGAGGAACCTTAGATTGATAATTTTATGTTTGTTTACTGTGGCTCGACAGACTCAGTGGCCGTCACTTATTGATTTGAGTGAAAAATAACCCTTCATTTCATTTTCCACACTCCGCGATAATAGGCTTGCTGCGTTCCAACAATTGCAGCCGAGATCTTTTGTAATCTTAAGAAAAGGTAAACAAAGGTAAAAATATGCCTTTGTTTGTTCATAAAATGGCATTATTTTTGTGATAACGGAATACTTTCATTTCTACCAATAGTAGGAATGATGTCCTCTGACACAGGAAACACTTGTCACGCGATACATATGTGGTACTCTGTATCACAAAGGTCTGTAGTACCGAGACGGTAGCAGTTTCATTAAGATTAACATTACATTAAAGAAAATAGGAACCCTCTCACGTGGGACTGATACGCACTGACCTGATTTAGTGCAGCATGATTTGTGATGATCAAAAACTTGATTACCACTACGATTGCCACCTCGGGAGACCAGCGAAACACAGATATTACCTACGGAATCGAACCTGCGGAATCGGCCTTTTTCTGTGACTAATGACAGTTTTAATCACTAGGTTTCATTTACTTACTTCAGTGACTCTGTGAAACGATTACAGTTTCTTTTATAGATGTACTTCTGTTTGTCTTAATTGGGCTTGAAAACATTTTTACCAGCATTTTATGATACAAAAAAGTGAACTTTCTGTTGGAGAAATTCTGAGTGCCCTGTGGTCTGTACATTTATGTTTGGTCAAACTCGCGGTCATGGCTATCGTGCTGATAAACGTAGAAATATAGTCATGGAGAATCTGGGATTCGAACCCACGATGTTGGGCGTCACTGACGATATGGTCAGTCGCACCTTCAATAAATACATCATATACCTCATTGATCTTGATATCCAGGGAGGGATGGATGCTGCCGCTCTTATGTGTGATATGGCTGATTGTGTGCTTCACGCTCTCTGTCTTCCCAGAGCCGGATTCTCCGCTGACCACAATGCATTGCGGTCTGCGCGTGCGGAGCATACGCTTATGTGCATCGTCAGCGATCCAGAACATATGAGGTTTAAGTAAACCTCTGACTTGTACATCGCTGTATTTCTGATGGTCCTGAAACAGACACAAATAGAGTATAACATCTGTTCATGCCATACAACTATTATAGTTAAGTAACACCGTGCATTCCGTTGGGTAAAACTAGTACAAACACATACAACTATATCTCGAAAAGTTCCGATCTCCTGCGTCATCAAGAAATGAGTCACTTGAAGTACTTTGACAACAGTGTTTCCTTGAATATCTGGAAAGTGGCAAGATATGCCCTGTATACACGCAAGGTTGATGACGCTGCTTAGGCCCAGATGGAATACACAGTATGGCTATATACAGTACGTGCTAGAGTACGTGTCATAGCTGTTTACACAGCTCAAGTTAGATCACTTTCAAACCTGCACAACCCCAAGAAGATCACATATCATAGCTTTAAACATCCCATCAAGATCAGATCTCATAGCTATATGCATTTAGACCAGGCATATCATAACTACATACATCCCATTTAGATCAGATATTATGGATATATACACCCCATTTAGACCGGATGTCATAACTATATACACGCGAGTTGGATCACATATTATAGTTGTATACATAACATTTAGATCACACATATCATAGCTGTATACATAACCTTTAAATAATAGCTGCGTACATAACCTTTAGATCACACATATTATAGCTGTATACATAACATTTAGATCTTATTTCTTTAGCCATATACATCCCATTTAGATCTTATTTCTTCAGCCATAAACATCCCATTTAGATTACATATCATAGCTATATACATCCAAGTTATATCAGCTACCATAGCTTTATACGCATACATCCATAATACTGTATACATCACAGTTACACGGCATCTCATGACACTGAGTAGATTTCAGCTGAATGAGATATCAGAACACTGTATACATTTCAGTTGAATGAGATATCAGAAATCTGTATACATTCATGTTCTATGACATATCATAACACTGTATACATCCCAATTAAATGACATATCATAACATTGCATACATTCCGGTTCGAAGACATATCATGACAATGTGTGCATTCGAGTTAAATGACACATCATAACACTGTCTACATCACAGCTAAATGACATATCATAACACTGTATACATTTTAGTCAGATGACATGCCATAACACCGTATACACTGTAGTAAAATGACATGTTATACACTGTATACATTGTAGTGAAATGACATGTCATAACATTGTATACACCCCAGTCAATTGACATATCATAACATTATATACACCCTAAAACCCAAAATTCTATACACCTCAGTTGTATCAGTATATATACATCAGTTACATTAAGTATCACAGGAGACATGAACGATGGTAAATATATTTAATTTCTGTTTATCGTCTTACAGATACTAAAAAATTGTTTAGACACTGTTTTTGTCCAATATACCTAACTAAAGAACAGAAATACACACATATCACCTTTCAAGGTATGATGCCTTTCTTCGTTCGCTAGGTACTTACCGCGTGTGTATAGATGTCAACAGGTTTGAAGGGGTTGAGGAAAACAAGGATGTCACCGATGTAAGTCTGAAAAATAAGGACAACCCTTACTACAGTAGCACTTAATGAGATATGGGTATTTGATATGTACATTATAGGATACTAAATAAAGGGGTAGAGATAAGGCATTCTATAACTTCCATGAACAATTGATAAATAAAGTATATATGCATCGAGATTTTATTTTTGTTTTTTGTTAAACCTCAAATCCAGCAATTTTCCAGCGACATTCCTGATGTTCCATGAATTGATCATTGTAATCTCCCGGGATGAATGCATTGCCTTCAACATTCAATAACATGAGAAGTTGATTTAGGTGCCATATCTATCTACACACCGAAAGTGTTAATCAGTGTTATACGAGAAGCCTGCATACAGCGTCAACACAGTCGTAGGATCTATACCAGTGTCTTCATGGAGGACAATCCTATAAGATGAAGTCTTCCCACTTTCTCGATACAAATAGAAGATGGGTATGGTTCAGACAAATCAAAGATAATTACATGTTAAACAGATTTTATGGACGGTGATATGAATAGTATGCACGTGTCTTCCAAACACAAACTTCACATAGATTTCTTTAATTTTCACGGTGAGTTTAGCAATGTTATGATAAATGTTCGAACGAGTGACATGCAGCCTCTATTTCCATCAGATTTTACTATGAGGCATCATTTCATGGTTTGATAAAAATCCATACAATAGAGCTGTTTGAGACGTGTTTTCCCTGTTTATTTGTCTTTATCAACTTATTTGGTTCAGTTGTCACGTTGTTGCTAGAAGCTATATTAGTAGCATCAGATATGGCGTAGCAGTCGTCCGGTAAACGCATGTGTGTCATGGGAGATCTGTAATCTTAATGATATATATTCCAGTATCATACTGCTGTAGCCAAATGATGTTCATCCCATGAGCTTGTTTTGTCAGTCTCTGGTCAAGCATACATGTAACTTATACGCGTTATGTGCAGAACATGTCCATTTACCATCGGTTACCTATTGCCCGGAAGTATAGAATAATATTATCAGATTAACGCTGTGTTTCTCGCTCGGTTTGCACACTCTCTGCAAATAGGCACTGTAGCAATTACTGTCGATTTGCAATGTATTTTTAGATGCAAATGCTTTAGCTTCTCCAGATCTGTGAGTATTTACGCTAAATGTATCAGACAGCCAATTGTCTTCTAATTCAACAATATGTTAGCTTCTTAAAAAACAAGGAGAACAAACGTGTAGGGCATATATTTAAAATTTATTCAGAAGAAATAAACAATAGTCGACCTTTACAGTCTCACTTGACAACCTTATGATCCATACTGAGTTAGATGACGATAGAACAATTATAAGACTCCAACTGCATGAATTAGTAATGATAAAATGATTTGCTCGTGCGATGGGGATGGATATGTAATTTCTTCAGTAATGAGGTTAGATATTGACGTCTAGACTAAGGCCTAGTCTCTGAGTATATATAATTTTGATAGAAGCAAATAAAACCATTTTAATTTTTGATTCGCCCAAGGGAGATCAGAGATTCAGAACCTACGGAAATGTAAACTTGCTTTATTTAGAGCCTCAGCACAGCAAGGAGAACTAGAATGTAGGGAAACTAATGTGGTTCAGGGACTGTGAGGCAGGCTAATTGACTTCCACCATCAGCAGTGATAGATGAGGGAACCCATGCATGTTAAAGAAACGGCATTATCTGAGAAATAGTTTCACAACGTAACAATGTTATGACAATGTTAGATCAAGACGGAGCCTGTATAGTATAATTTACTTTTGGGAGAATCCTCACCAGTCTCATCAGCGTTACCTACACATTAAAAGTTACTATGCCACCAAAATGTACCTGGAAATCATAAAGACATACAGGACATTGTCCACGTCACGGCGTCGAGGACTACGACATGACATCCGCCACAGCATGTCACGGTGTCATGCCTTTCATGTGGTTCGCATCTGAGTTCCAGTTATTTTTAGGTCTGCCTAATATTGACAGCTTTAGAGGTGTGAACATACTATGTTGACCAAGCTTCTCTCGTTACATAAGCCATGCACTTCTCAGATGCGTCACAAAGAAGCAATTCACAGCAAGGTCTCTTTTACATTCGCAAAGCATCCATACAAATAATATGTACATATGTCCACAAAGGTTTGCTCCTATTTCGTGTTTTACTTTGGCCAACACACTATATGTCTTTAGGCAGCTGGTATTTAAATAAGATATTTTGAAAAGTAGGTGTAGAGAATTTAAACATTAAAGGCATGCTTTGGTGCAAACAAATAACAATTTTAACATCCCAGGGCATTTGAAAAGAAACATGACACGTATATACCGGTGATGTTATAATGTGATAGACCTACCTTTGACATTATATCGACCAAAGTCGAATAAACCGACAATTCTTAAATGAATCGCTGATAACTCAATGCTAATGCCGTTGACACCTGAAGTAAATGTTTAAAACCAGACACGTTAATATAAACTTTATTTTCTAGTCTTACAACTCTTTTTTTAATCTAATCTATATTTCATGTTAAAGCGCGATATAAGGACCCATGACAGGACGACTTTGTGTGAGATGAACATGCCTTACAATAGACATCATACTGATGACATATTAACAAGCATGTCCTCTTTTGTAGCGAGGGTCAAGGGGAAGTAGGTATCGGCATCAGTATATGTCTACACGTGACCAAAAGGAAAGATGAACATGGATGGATAACATCTGTATTGGAATGATGCGAGCTTCGATGTCGATGCTTACGCCGTTATCGACAGGCCTACACCGACAGAAGTTGTCCATCCATACACATTCGTGCCTGCTCATCATACTGCCGGCTATATGCCACTCAAAGAAGGCATACATGACAAGTAAAGAAGGCATACATGAAAAGTAAAGAAGGCATTCATGACAAGTAAAGAAGGCATACATGACAAGTAAAGACGGCATTCATGACAAGTAAAGAAGGATGCAGGACAAGTAAAGACGGCATACATGACAAGTAAAGACGGATACAGGACGTACGCTATGTGTTCATCTACCAACTCGCTGATGATGGAAACCTCATATGGTATCATAGCATATTATTAAAAGTCAAATGTCAACACCATTATATGAGCATATCTATATTCCACCAATGTGATACAGCTGCTAGCGAACTATAATATAGTATAAAATAGCACCAAAATATACACTTCTGCATTTCAACAGAATTAATATAATGATATCTACATGTAAATATTACTTATACACACCTATCGGAATCCACTTTCACTGGTATTAACACGATGGATGAACTAGTAAACAAGTACTAGTTATATTTAATGTTCAACTATACTAAAACATAGGACAAAGACAACTACAGAGTTCCGTTAAACACACGTAAACTGTTATATATTACTAAATGCATAATATATCATCAACACATTTTTAATGACCATTAATGTCACACTGTTTTTGGATTAAATATTACTTTTTCAGTGATCTTTCACATCACTTATTAACAGGTGTGGTGTAAAAATCCCTGTTACATTAATCATTTGTAATATTAGTGTTTTTTATCAACGTCTTCATAAGCAGATGTTCTTTATAACACGGTCGTATAAACATTCCAAACAGGAGCAAAAGTGCCTAAAATAAATATCATCAAACGTAGCAAGGATAAAAATCAACAAATATAAAAGAGAATGTCAGCGTGCCCCAAGATGAGCGGTTAAGTATTTTAATCCCAGGTAGGGCTCAGTCTGGAGGTGCGGTCTGGCGACCTAACAAATATCATGGTAGTTCCCACTCTTCACATCAAGTATGTACTCCCTATAGAGAACGATGCTTCTACATGCACCACTGAAATCACTAAAGACTTCTTACACTGAGTTTTGTCGAACAAAACCTTGACTAAACTCTCAATCGATGGATTTAGAGCCAACGAGGCGACGTCAGTGTTGCGAGCAGTTTGAACTTGCTAAAGAAGTTTCAAAGTTTTAGATTCCTCCTATATTCGGTCGTCTCCTTGAGTTAAATTTCCAAAACATTCGCTGGTCTGATCTTGAATTTTGATTTTCTAACATTGGTATTGTAAGAGTTTTGTTCTAAAGATGTTCTTGTTGATACTTGTTTTTGCAGCGCGGGATGAGTAACCTGTTAAAGCAGACAGGGGATACTGCATACAAAGAGCAATATTGTCTGAAGTGGTTGGGGGAACAGCATATATGCCACATACGTCAGTAGAAAACCCTGTTCATTTGGGCAAGAAGAGTTTAACAGAGCTTTACAACTAAATTCACACTCACGTGGAATAACACGCAACCTGTTTGCCTATCATCAAAGAGTCTTCCGTGAAGCTCTACAGCAGCTAGTTTTCCTTTTGAAAAAGATAGATTTCACAGGAAAATATTTTGTATTCCATTACAGATTTGAATTGAAACATCCAACGTGCTTACAGATGAATCAACTGACAACTGTAAATTGAATATCTGGATATTTTTATCTTTAATCTGTTGTCTTCATTTACGAGCGCCATGTGGAGTCCCAAGTCTGTGGTAATGAGGCAGCGTAATAAGAAGACGTATGACAACCCCGACTAAACCTGTCTAAACCGCGACCTACATACCAGGATATAGCACTCTTGTTTCACCTGCAGTTAGCATTCTCGTGTATGAGGAAATCTCAGACTTTAGATGAAATGCGTTAATTGCCATTCTGAGACATACAGTATAACCGGCTATGTGAATTCATTATTGAACTAGGTCCGGCGTATCACGGTTTCTGTACTGTAAATACAACCGAAAGATGATATTTGCTTGTTCATGCAAACTCAGGAAAGGTTCAACTGTTCACGGAAATATACTACTAAAATGAAACCAGGGACAAAACAGTTGATGAAGAGAAATTAAGGAAATGTGTCATTCCAAATCCTTAGGAAATGTTTCATCTGCATGAATATCTATTACTTTTTCTCATAAACATTGACATTTGCTACTGCTGTGCTCGTAAAATGAAATACTCCCTACCTTTTAATCATATAATTGTAAACATTAAAACTGTAGATACCAAATGGTTAATCGCGCAAATGATTCTGCATATCAATATGCCTAATCTCCTCTATCATGGGTCTAGTCAAGTAATCCTCGCGTATGCTCTTTTCTTATGGACACTTGGGACCTAAGCCTCTGTGTTAATGTCTCGTGTAAATGACAGACAATCAGACACAGCCATGTCCCTACTTTTCTAATTAGTTAAGGGTGAGGTGACAACGCTTCCTGCACGGTTTTCTGCACAGCGTGCAGTTCTGTAACACTAACTTCTTAACACCGGATTACAGCAATAAAATCCACTTCTCCCCGCGTACCCGTGTAATCCATATGCAGATTGCTAACATTGGTGTTTGTTTGCGTGGTTTTACCCCTTCCCCAAGCTTGCAACAGCGCATGTTTCTCAGATGCCGCCACGTCAAATGTAAGCTGATGGAGGGTCCATACAAACATAACGCCACCTTGGTAATCAGAGGACGAATTTCACAGATTTCCAAGATTTGTAAAGAACAATGGTTTACTGAACACATCTCTGTCCTGCCCTATGTTGGCCTGGTGTCTTTAAACAATTACAATTTGCAAATATTTAGCAGTTCTTGAAGTCGGCTGCCCCTGTTCCCCGTTATGCAGACGTTCGCTTTGTACGCCAGTGATTTATTATGTAATACAAGAAATATTTCTCAGATTTGGCAAGCAATTGCTAAAAGAGATTAGGGAAATCAATATTCTAAATCCAAAGGCCGTTTAATTCTCAGGAATTTCGTTTTCTGACCCGGTTTTGCCGTTTTAGAAAAATCACTGCAAATATCAGTCGCGGCTGTTATTTGCATGGTCTCAGATAATCATTTACATATCTCTCATGCACATGCTTAAACGGAAATATGATATCTCAAAATAGCACATTATAATCACATGTCAGAAAACAAGGATGGTTTGACCCAGGTCGACATGGTCCTTATTCTGAGCTACAAACATGTTCAATATGGAAATGATCTGTTAGAAAAGAATATTTCCTTTCATGTCTGAAATAATGTTATTTCAAATGATCTCTCTACTATTGTCTTAATAGACAATAGGAGTAAACGCCATCTTTATGCTGGCCGCTTCGTGTATATTGTAAGGCCGTTAACACAGTATTATGAGCTATTGAGGAAAATAAGGTTGATACTGAGTTCAATTTTAATAATAATAATCATTTACGTCAGTTCGTGAACAGTGTTAACAATGCATGTGCACCATTCCTTGATATTAGCCACAATGGCTTTACCGCCAGAACAAATATTACAATCGAATAGTCCGCAAAAATACTCGGTTTAGTCCGCAGCACATGGAAGCACCAAATACGATTTTAACGTTGCAATGCGAGATTTGAAGGGCAAGTGCAACTTGTGCACGAAAGTGCATTTCAGCCATTGTAACTACACGACGACTGTCCCAGCCAATACAGTCTGCCTCAGATCAACAAGAGTGACCTTCCACCTACAACGAGACCACTATAACGCATCCCATTAACACTGTGTCAGAATTTCAGTCAGGGTAAACACATTTACACGGATAAACCATTGCACGGTATTTAGCTATTAAAGTGAAGTCAAATTCTTATCAGCCTTTAGGGATAAGAAATTCCTATTCGTAGGAATAAAAAAAGAAATCACAAAGAAAGGGAGAATTTGCCACAGGGGTGCCTACTTCTTACACAAGTATGCAACATTGCAACGTTTCCATTCACTGACTGGACAATCAAATACTTTCACACAAATTATCTAGCGTTTTTGTTTTGAATAGCAAATTTAAGATTCATTGTTTTCGTTTTAGAATCCACAGTGTCACTTCCCTCATGTACTTTCTTTAACATGCACGTTCTGTGAATACAGAGAATACATAAAAAGTCATTATTTGATTGTGGCAGGGATAATGAGAGATCGCTGATGCAGGGAGCTGATGGTACATATCTCGTTTTGTGAGGGCTATGGAATCCAATACAGAAGAGACATGTGCATGAGTCATTTCAACCGTTGCTGGTTCTGATGAATGGTCTGGACACATGGGTTTCTCACACGACGTTCTGGCCAGACATGTGGCGTTACCTGACATCTTACACATACTTAAAGTGTATCTACATAATATTTTCACACTTTATCTAAATTCTAAAATAGTTCTTGTATATGATTGCACATCTGCCTTTATATTAGCCGTAAGCGCAGTACATATTACTAAAAAGTATACATTCGGGGTCTTGGGGCCTTTATGCTGTAATAACAAATTCTAAATAACACCAAATATGAAACTCGTATCTAAAAACAAGTAAAGCACCATCTAGCATTTTCAAACTATCAGTAGAACGCAATATTACACCTGCCAACACATATCTGAAACACGCAAACCGTCTAAAACATTGCAAAACACCATCTAGCATTGCCCAACACATGTCTAAAAGCACGTAGAAAACCAGATAGCATTGCCATCTAAATATGAGTGGACCACCACATAACATCTTGCAACACACATATATAAAACAAATAAGCAAACCACCTTAAATGTTTTGAACCACATATCAGTAACTATCTTCAAACATTGTCCATTGTCCATATCTAAATCACACTAAAACACCATCTGGCATTACACGACATGAATACACGACAGATTTTATTGATAAGGACTTGTATATCAAGACGTTTCACAGCTAAATCTTTCCTTTCCATTAGGATCAACATTGGACATTTGACAACATATCTAAATATCAGTCAACCGTCTTAAAATATTGTCCATCACGCCCAAATAAAGGTAAAACACAATCTAGCATTGCCCGACATGCATCTTCATATCAGTGAAATACAGTAGATATACATTATGGACCACATGTCTGAAACCAAGTAAATCACCATCTGACATCATCATCTGAAACCAAGTAAATCACCATCTGACATCATCATCTGAAACCAAGTAAATCACCATCTGACATCATCATCTGAAACCAAGTAAATCATCATCTGACATCATCATCTGAAACCAAGTAAATCACCATCTGACATCATCATCTGAAACCAAGTAAATCACCATCTGACATCATCATCTGAAACCAAGTAAATCACCATCTGACATCATCATCTGAAACCAAGTAAATCACCATCTGACATCATCATCTGAAACCAAGTAAATCACCATCTGACATCATCATCTGAAACCAAGTAAATCACTCACAATCCAAAATATCACCCAAAACAAGCAAACCACCGCATTACAATGTCCTGGCAGTCACTGGATATCAGTTCAGAATCACGTTGTAACGTCCTATCACTAAGTGGATATTAGTTCATCATCACGTTACAATGCGCTCATAGTCAGTGGATATTGGTACATCATCACAATACAATGTCCCATCACTAACTGCATATCAGATCAGTATGTGGATACTGGTACGTCACCACATTAGAATGTCCAATAAAAAACGTTATTCACCTAAAAATTCAAAATGGCGGCCATTTTTCAAGAACAAGTCGCAACAGCACCAAAGCTGTACATACATCCGAAGAGGATGCCCACCCACAGGTCTTCTCAGAGCTTGTCGGATATCTAGTGGAGACCACCAGATCTGGTGAGCTTACGGATGTTTCTGACTGTTGTAGTGAAGCTAGCATCCTTGGCAAAGAGGGTAACATCTTGAAAGGAGATATGCTGAACTACAAGTCCACATTTGTGGGAACTTCAAATGAGGGGTGCATCAAGCAGGCCATTTCAATCACTCTCCTTCAGTTTGTGGCCTTGCTTGAGCACGGAGCGGACATGAGATATCAACTGAGATTTGGTGCATCAAAGACAGACCAAGCAGTTGTTCAGCTCATTGAGTACAACTGCTAGGCAATGTAAAAAGATGGAATAACAACTCACAGACACTCCAAAGAGGGAAAAACATCCATTCCCAGTTTATAGGGGATTGTCCGTCTACACAAAGACCAGAAAGAAAATGTTTGGGGGAAATGCTGAACGAGCATAGCATTAGCATTTCTAGAGATGTGCTAGAGATATCTGCAGAGCTGGGCGATGCACCAGTCAACAGGTATGTGGAGGTTGGTGTAGTCTGTCCACCAGTTTCGTGAAAGCGGCTGTTCACCACATCAGTCACATCGTGCCACAATCCCACTGCAGCGACCACATCTTTACAGGGAACCAGTGTCTCTCTTATCCAGCCTTGTTCACCAAGACCAACACTCTCCTCCCCAGAGAGGCATGACATACCCTGACACCAGTCTACTAAGGAATTTAGGCGGTCCTGTATCTGTATTTGCCATGTTGGAGAATAGTAGTCCAGGTCCTGTATCTGTAGTTGCCATGTTGGTGAATAGTTATCCAGGTCCTGTATCTGTATTTGCCATCTTGGAGAATAGTTATCCAGGTCCTGTATCTGTGTTTGTCTTGTTGGAGAATAGTTGCCCAGATCCTGTATCTGTATTTGCCATGTTGGAGAGTAGTTGTCCAGATATCACAATATAGTAATTACCTGTATTTACCGAATCAATGACGACGGGCCATCTTTTACCACCTCTATCACAAAAAAGGAATGGGACACTAGGCTCTGGGGTAAAAATATATGATCTACACCTAGCCCGATCGTTCATTCAGTATTATTTAAGGCTCGTGCAATCTGAACACCATCCAGGTAGCTACAAGCAAAGCATTGTAAAGACCCGTTACACTTGGCTCGACTCTCCCGCGTTGGCACATCTTGTCAATTCAGGCTATCTAACTAAACATCTATGTTAAACTACATGTTCTCTGCACAAGCTAACTGATGCAGGGCTAATTACATAACATTTGGGGCTCTAAACCAATTACTTAGCTGTACTAAACTAAATATTCAGATGATACTAAACCCGCATGCTGTGTTTCACAGCAGCAATGCCACCGGTGAGTCCCGGTTGTGCGTTGACATCCGCATTGTTGAGCTACTACCTTACACCATCCTCTGGAAGCCTCTCTGTGGGTCTCAACAATCCCTGAAGATCCGGGGTAAAATAGGTCTTTAGCAAAGCACGCTTGCAATTGCCACGAAAGGCGACTGCTTGTCATACAATCACTGGATTGTCTGGTCTAGGTTCGATTATTTACAGACCGCCGTCATAAAGCTGGAATATTGCTGAGTGCGGCGTAAAATTACACTCACTTACTCACTCACTTTATATTCAGTGGCGGCCAACTTGAAAAATGGCCGCCATCTTGAATGTGTAGGTGGCTAACGGGTTTATCAAAAGAGCAATCCCACAGATGTATGTACATGTATGACAATTTTGGTGCTTGTTTCCGGAAGTGAACGACTGTTACTGTTAGCTGCTCCCTATTTCTACTGTCTTCTCAGTAAGCGGAATCAGTTCACTTTCACATTACAATGTCCTATCGGTTGCTGCATACTAATGCATCTTCACATTACAATGTCAATCATTAAGTGAATACTACCCCATCACCACTTTCCAATATCTTATCAGTAACAAAGTCACCTTCACTTAACGTTGTCCTGTTAGTAACTGAACACTAGTCCATAACCTATTTACAGTGTAATACCAGTAACTGGATTACAGTGCATCACCACTTTACAATGTCTTGTCATTCACTGAACGCTAATGTACTGTCGGAAACACAAAAATACTGTTTTCAGGCCGTTACTCAATATCCCCAAAATTTACAAAACTGTATATAGGACATGTCGATTTAACTCAGTTTGGTCTAATCAGACATTCAGTGGGATGCGTAAGAGATTTCCCAGAAAGGCATGTTTACTCGTAAATTCTGACAAAACAGAGAAAACCAGCTGCAGAAAACAATAGATCAGACTATAGAGAGCAATTAGATCGTTCTGCCAGGTATGAAGACGGACCGTCGGTTTACCTGGCACGAAATACATGTCCTGCCTACTGGCACAAGGGGCCATCTCAAAGATTTATTTGTTGCTTTTTCATGTGTGTTGAATATATCTCATCTATTGATTAATATCTTACGTGTCTTTCTTAAAGTTTACGCTGAGATATGTATAGGGTTATGGTACCTGAGGCCCATAGGGAAGCATCGTATTAAATGTCTAAATATATAGGTAGCATGACCACCTGAAGACCGACAGGACTGAATAATTTAATTCCCCTAAGGAATTATCACATCTTAGCTGATATCTCTATCCCCGAGGCCGAACCCAACCATCGTCTGCAACACCCGTCCTGATTTTGTTTTGTTGTTATAATAACAATAATCAGACTCCATGGTAGCTACAGCCTCAATGGTATATTTTACATCAGCTATCCTTTGTAATGAAGCTAAGTCTAAATTCAAAATGGGCATTTAAAAAGTGTTCTTTGCAATACAATACCATCGCACACTAATTTGTGCGCCAAATGGTCTGTTCCAAATAAGTCGCTTTGGATCTTTGAAAAAATTCTCACTGCACTAATCTCTCCTCCGTAAAGTCCTTTTATTACGTTTCCTATACCCCTACCACTGGAACTGTACTTAGGCTGAACTTAGTTTAACAGATATTTTACACTTTCAAATATCAACTACATAAACTGTAGAGATAAATGTGAAAAAAGTGTTTTCCTACTTCCGACAATACTTTAAACTACGTTTCCTTGTACACTATTGTTTCGTACGACGCCTACGACTATACACGATTTGTTCATTTTGCCATCCGACGATATCGGTTTGGCTGTCCGATTCGCCGGATCTGGCATAGTAATTATGGCATCCGTCTCAAGACGTCATTCTCTACTGTACGTGCAGAAATTGATTGCAATTCCTGAATTGCATCTCATGGTCAAAAAAAAGAAAGAAAGAAGTATTCAAAAAGAACGCACCGTTTTGGGGTTCACTCAATTTTGATGACAAGAAAAGAGAAGGGGGCGTATCACAATCTAGCATGACATGCCTTCATAACATGAAATTTCAGGAATATTTTCGTTCAATGAGTTTTTCTACATTCGCCACTACAGAGTTCGAAAAATGAAGAAAAACTGGTCAAAACTGAAAACTGGAATTTCCCGGATTATTTTTAGCACAGTTGCCCCTTGAAACCCGATAGACAAAGCCGTTGTACGACGTCGTGCGTCAAATACGCAGAAAAGGAAACAGTTACTGATAAATCAACGTGGGCGAAATCTGTCGTACGTCGTCGTCCGAGAAAATGGTGCAAAAGTAAACGTTTCTTTAGTCTATCACCAAATTACGATACCATATCTGTTGCTGGATATCTGTAATCGATTGCCAGAACACACCCACATTACAATGTCCTGTCAGTAAGTGAATACCAGAACACACCCACAATGGCTTGTCAGTAAGTGAATACTAGAACACATCCACAATACAATGTCCTATCAGTAAGTGAATACTAGAACACCCCCGCAATGACCGGTCAGTAAGTGAATACCAGAACACACCCTCATTACAATGTCCTGTCAGTAATCGATGCCAGAACACACCCACATTACAATGTCCTGTCAGTAATCGAATGCCAGAACACCTCCACATTACAATGTCCTATCAGTAAGTGAATACCAGAACAACCCCCACAATGTCCTATCAGTAAGTGAATACCAGAACACACCCACATTACAATGTCCTGTCAGTAAGTGAATATCAGAACACACTCACATTTCAATGTCCTGTCAGTAATCGAATGCCAGAACACCTCCACATTACAATGTCCTATCAGTAAGTGAATACCAGAACAACCCCCACAATGTCCTATCAGTAAGTGAATACCAGAACACACCCACATTACAATGTCCTGTCAGTAAGTGAATACCAGAACACCCCCACATGACAATGTCCCGTAAGTAACTGAATATTCACCATTCTACAATGCCTAAGTAACTGGATTCAAGTCCAACACAAATGTGCAGTGTAATAACAGTGCCTAGATACTAATCCATCATCACTTTTCAATGTCCTCTCAAACTGGGTACTATTCTAGCTCACCATCACTTTAAAATGTCCTAGCACTGTGTAGATTTCAGTACATCACCATTTTACAGTGTCCTATCAGTAACTGTGCATCGATAACGGAAAACCTTTTTACCTCCAAATAACCGTGCCTCATTAGCAACTTGATTCAAGACCATCACCACTATGCAAAATAATATATAGAGGATACTAAACGACCTACAGTAACTGCACAGCAGTCACAGAACACCAGTAAATCACCATATTACCATATAAAATCTGTAACTGGATACAAGCACATCACTATATTCCAATCTTTCATCATATTACAGCACCCTATCAGTAAGTTCATGCCAGCCTTTCATCACATTACAGCGTCCTGTCAGTAACTGGATACCAGTCTTTCATCACATTACAGCGTCCTGTCAGTAACTGGATACCAGTCTTTCATCACATTACAGCGTCCTATCAGTAACTGGATACCAGACTTTCATCACATTACAGCACCCTATCAGTAACTGGATACCAGTCTTTCATCACATTACAGCTTCCTATCAGTAACTGGATACCAGTCTTTCATCACATTACAGCGTCCTATCAGTAACTGGATACCAGACTTTCATCACATTACAGCACCCTATCAGTAACTGGATACCAGTCTTTCATCACATTACAGCTTCCTATCAGTAACTGGATACCAGACTTTCATCACATTACAGCACCCTATCAGTAACTGGATACCAGTCTTTCATCACATTACAGCTTCCTATCAGTAACTGGATACCAGACTTTCATCACATTACAGCGTCCTATCAGTAACTGGATACCAGACTTTCATCACATTACAGCACCCTATCAGTAACTGGATACCAGTCTTTCATCACATTACAGCTTCCTATCAGTAACTGGATACCAGTCTTTCATCACATTACAGCGTCCTATCAGTAACTGGATACCAGACTTTCATCACATTACAGCACCCTATCAGTAACTGGATACCAGTCTTTCATCCTATGACAGCGTCCTATCAGTAACTGGATACCAGTCTTTCATCCCATGACAGCGTCCTATCAGTAACTGGATACCAGTCTTTCATCCCATGACAGCGTCCTATCAGTAACTGGATACCAGTCTTTCATCCTATGACAGCGTCCTATCAGTAACTGGATACCAGTCTTTCATCCCATGACAGCGTCTTATCAGTAACTGGATACTAGCCTTTCCTCATATTACAGTACCCTATCAGTATCTACATACTAGCGTTTCATCACATTACAGTAGCTGGATATAAGTACTCCATCACATTCCATTGTTCATGGACACGGATGAACGGCAAACCTTACAACAGTTAGGAGATAAACATCATGTTCATGTGTGCGCCAATTTCCGGGTGTTATTGAGTACTTGAAGCACGGGAATATTTTATTTGAAACCTCCGTCTGACGCCGTCGATTCCAAATGCTTACAAAACAGTAAACCAAAGGGTTTTACGGTCTGCACTCGTTTACATCGAGTACGGGTACAGCAGTGAAGTGTCATCAGCTGGCCGTTTCAGCTGGTTCCCAGGGTAACATCTGGCATTGCTCACTTGTGACGTCATTCTAACTTTACGTCACAATATAAATTGAATGACGTCACCACTGTTGATGACACAAGAAAACAATTGTTTGCCATGTTTCTACGTGTCACATTGAATAGTCTTGCTGTTTCCGGGAATCTAATACCATTTGATCATGTTTTTTAACCAGTCAGATTACAGAACACAGTGACTGTTGGTTTGCAATCTGCTTCTAACTCATCAAGACTGAATAGCCAGTAATTGCACCTAGACCAGACTAATGTTTTCGTTACAGTAAGGATGCATATCTCCATATCATATCGTTTTCAGGTATATGCATATTCCTGTTATCAAACTGATGAGAAAAGTCATCTTTAAGCCAACTGAGTCTTGTGTATAAAACACAAGACCCATGGGATGAAACACGCTGAGTCTGGAAACAATGCCATAAGCTGCAAGGCACAATGGACCGGTAAGGTTGAAGGGGAATAACTCCTCACAGTAACGAGAGTCATTAGTGAGTGAAGCACTTTCATCTTACTGCCGTGTGATTTAAAGCATTGCGTTCCATTAGGATGGGTTTTCTTGCTTCCTAGGGAGTAAGGAATGTATCTGCATTTAGAAAATAAATAAGAACACGTCCATCTGATTAAATCATATGCATGAAATATACAGTCAGTTTCAAAATTCTTGATGAAAAGACCATTGGGACGTGCTGTAGCTGTAAAATTTTAGAGACGCTTCATTCAGGTGAGCTTAAGTAACTTACGTGGTACTCTCCCTTGGCATGTCTTGCTTTCAGGTTGTCAATTATGACGCGCTCATCAAGGTATGGAAGGTCAGAAAGATCATCGCCTGTCGGACTGGGCGCTGAAAATCTGGAGAAGAATACAACATTTGCAAGTTTATATAATGACTCGAACACTTTATAAGACGAGTACGAAATGCATGATCATCATATCTGATACACGTTAGTTGCCAGTTGTCAGGTTTGAGTTTGCCACATTGTTTGTGGTCAGTTTGTGGTCAGTTTGTGGTCCATCTATCACCACATTGAAATGAGTTTTGCAACTCACTTTTAACAACTATTATTGTATTCATATCATGGTATGCCAGTTTCAGAGCAGAACAGAACATGCTTTGGCCATGAAATCAATGGTACAGTGGTAATAAAATTTATAATGACACAATTACCAGAGCGGTTAGTGGTTTTCAGAATTTCGAAACTTTTTTGCACAAAAAGTATGAACCGAGTTTGTAATTTACGACCACTGTACTTTTGGTGTTGTGGCCAAAACACATGTGACTAACTCTGTTCTGATATGTTCATGAGGGTACCAGTTTCTGGATGGTCAAAAACCCCAGCAGACCACAATCATGTGTTTACTGTAATGTGTATTCGTACCACACATGGTGGGTGTATCCTCTGAGCAAAATAAAGTTCCGCTCTGACACTCCAAACACACATTCTTAAGAATTCCCAATCGTAGTTATCCATTACGCTTTCATGTATTATTAACAACTCATGTAGCTTCAAAGAAGTGTACAAGGAAGTAATATGAAATTTCTTTCACGGAAATTGGAAGGCCAACAAAGTTCAAACTTCTAGTAAAGTATTGGAAATATGATGATGATGCACAGGCAAAAATCGAAGAATGACTGGCAACGTTTAACTGAATTGCGATATTCACAAGAGTTAATTCTCAAAACAATGTAGATATACTAGTTTCTGGTATTTTGTAGTTTCTTCCATGTGTTAAGATATATTACTAAACAGTAAACAAGACATAGAAAGTGATATATAGCATACAAATTGCAATTAAAATTTGAATGGGAACACAAATGATTATTGTTTAACATACTGCCGGCATTTGATATTTTATGGAATTAAAACAACTTACTGCCTCCA
The DNA here is from genome assembly GCF_037392515.1 of Haliotis asinina. Classification (NCBI taxonomy): domain Eukaryota; kingdom Metazoa; phylum Mollusca; class Gastropoda; order Lepetellida; family Haliotidae; genus Haliotis; species Haliotis asinina. The sequence goes on from NC_090282.1 coordinate 6,740,751, forward strand.
TGTTGACAGCTTTAGAAACATCCTGCTTAAAAACCTCGAAACTACACATTGAAAACACATATACAAGCATCGTACTTTGGAAACCAAATCCTTTTGATCACCATTTCATGTCAGTTCTTCCTTGTTAAAAGAAACACAGATTTTATAAACACCCAGCCCATATTTGAAGAAAGAAGATTCAGTGCAGCATATATTGAAAAAAGTTTGGCACCGAACCCACCCTTAAATTGACTTAGGATAAATATAACTTTTCACGATATGTCCTCAATGTTTGAACGTAAGAAGTATCCATAGCGCTTTGTGTGTGTATATGAATGTTGAGCGTGCTTGGCCATATACATTAAGTAATTGTCAATATGAATGGTAGGCCAGCCTCGAGGGTGTAAGTATAGCCGCACACAGGGGTGTACACAAACTATGTCTACACAAGCACGATTAGTCTGACACCTACTCTTGTACTTTATTGGCTGGGAAACAAAGATAAAGGGTGTTGAGGATCACACCTACTAGACCCCATCCTTAGAAAACAAAACAGACTGCACGTGTAAATAGTGCATGAAATATGCAGGATTCAAGTGCATAACGGTGACTTCACGCATGCAAGTAGCTATATTTGATACAGAAACGTAGAATAACCAGGGTAAAATATCCCCGGACAATTCAACACAGGCATGTTGACAGGCATGTCTATAAAACCATCCATAATCTGAATATGAATGCTGTTAAGATCTCAGCGGCTGCTTCCACATAAGTGAATATCGTAATGAAACACAACCTAACATAAAAGTTAACATAACATCGATCGGCTTCCTTGACAAGCCTGTAAAGAACTTATTATAAAATTACCATCCTACCATGTCACTTGTTTTGAAAGGTGATATTCATTCCTTACATGTGTTTCTTTAAGTGGCGGAAATAAATAAGAAAAGGAATTTTATAAAAAGGCTATTGAGTGTAATCCATATTTATGAGTTACTCATTAATCGTAGTTTCCAGATAAAACACACGGACGAAAAACAGACTACACAGATGAAACTACATCGCTGAAATGTATCTGCATACATCCATACATTGATATATATCCCATTTTCAGGAGTAAGCATCCCTATTGTCTAAAAGGAATGTCTTTGGCGTTCAGACGCCCTGCAGCAGTACCATTAATGTTTCTTCTAATAATATTCATTACAACCAGTCGGCCGAAAAACAGTGCCCAGATTACCAGGAGATTGTAGATAGGTGATGTTACTATACATTAGTTAGGCTTTATCGTTTAGGATTGAGTGAGTGAGTTAAAATGTAAAGTCATATCAGCACTATTTCAGCCATGTCGTGACTAAACCTTTTCACATTTATTACAACCTGTCAGCGACAGACAGTAAAAGCCACCAGAAGATCTCAGTTATGAATATAAAACTAGTAATGTAAAATATTTAACCTACAGAAGACAGCACAAAAAACAAAAATTAGACTATAGATTGCTAACAGTTGAAACTTGCCATACTTGCCATCCCAGAAATGCCAGCCTAACCATCACGACGGCGTACATTATGATGGTACATTGTTTATATTTAGTTTATTCTAATATATTTTAAGGTTGTTCATATGATGGTGCTGTTTGTTCTGCTGTGAAAAAATGAGCTGTCATCCTGTAATCTAGAAGATATTGTTCTGGATCCAGTGACAGTGACATTTTGTTTAGGAAAGTCGATAAAACAGCTGTGGATTAAAATCAGTTAATACAAATTGTTCGTAGTTTAACAATACTCGTACTTCTGAACATTTCCTACTCGACCAGGATAAAAGTACACAAAAACTAGGCTTGAAGTGTAAAACACATAATCGTCAGTTTGTATGATGTGCGTAAATATCCATTTTTGTGAACAATGATGAGAAAAAGTGACATATTTGCGCCTGTGTTTTCTATTGGTGTCCGTGTATGGCTATCTTTATCCGTGTTATGATAGCCAGGATGACAGATGCGTCAACACACCATGTACAACAGCAGCAGAAGCACGCCGGGGACACAGTTCAGTATGTTTGTCTTCATAGAGAGGTGGAATTAAAACTCACGAACAAGCACACAAAAGTGTCCATGGTCTTTCTTGTTTGGTGGCCATGTCCAGAGTGACACCAAGGCTACATGTATGTTCAGATACTCAGATATCTATTCAGCATTAGTTAATAATCATACATACAGTGATAGATATTGCTCATCTTAATAAATTTATTGCATCTCGGGACGCAGTGTTCATTATCGTCGTGCGTTAGACTTGAGTTCAGTTCTCTTGGGTGCTATGTCTGCAAGCAATGTTGCTAGTGGCGACGATCGTGATGCTATCTGAAAATTGATAAAAGTAAAATTCATCTAACTCACACTAATATTGCTAGCACATTAGGGGTTTTGGCATCGCCTTGGTGAGTTGTCTATGATAACATCCCACTTGTCACCCTGTGTGAGATCATATTTGAGATTATATCTCAGTAGGTGGATTATCTGGTTCCTTGATGGCGTTGTTACAGGGAAGGAGATCTGAGTGACCGCGGGAGACTGACCTCACTTTAGAAGTATATCCTGCCGAGTCTTGGCTTCAGGTGAGGCTTCATTGGTCACATCCGGCCACCGCAGATTCGTTTCTAACATGTTCAATTCTTATAAATGATGTAGAGGTTTCCTGTATAATCCAACAATCCAATATTAATATCAAGAGCTTTAAAGGCACAACACATTTCCCTAGGAAAGCTAGAAGCTACCACATAATCCTCCTCGTTAAAAAGCTGCTCGCGCTTTCTACCGATCGACCATTATTTCAAGCAAACACCTTAGAATTATGCCACCTTGATGCACTTTTAATGAACTTTACGAATATGCTTTCGAATATCCTGTGATACAACTTGCGATTGAAGCCATTTCGACAAACGCCTACTACATCGTCTGCGACTGTTTTCGATGTACAGAGCAATCTTTTATATTCCGTTTATGGCAAGTATTATCTGTTTGGAAGCTGTTCGCCTCAAAGTTTCAATTATTAATTTCAGGCAAGTTGTAATGTATAAGAGGTCTTTTATTGCATGAACAGGAAGCTAACGTGAGTGCATATGCTCCCTGTATATACAAAATAGGCAAAAATACTGACGAAATGCGAGACGTTGTGTCTTTTTGTAATAAAATAGTGAACTAGTTGGGAATGAATTTGTTGACGGGAAGGTCCACAGAATGTAGAGGCCTTTTTCAGAACACCCGTCCGTTTTTCACATGTTTTTATTTCCAGAATTATGTTTACAGATTTTAAGTCACTAGTACAGTGTCAATACAAATAGCTTCATAATACACAAGTACAGTGTATCCTACATCACACTGTCAAGCATCATACTGTTCATAAGTATATAACATAGTCAAACTAAGCATGTATATTAATTAATAATGATTAATACACATGTACAGTGTTTCTTTAGTCACTTTGGCAATATCATGTTGTCATAAATGATGAAACTAAACATATTTATGGAGTGTTACATGTTTACAGATTTACCTCAATAGTACGGTTCAGCATAGGTAACCTTGAAGTACACAAGTCGTGTACGTTTCTTTAATCACACTGTCAAATATTGATCTGTTCACAAGTATACAAAAAAGGTCAAACTGATCATGTATATGGAGTGTTACATGTTTACAGACTTTACCTCGATAATACTGTTCAGTATAGGTAACTTTGAAGTACTCAAGTCCTGTGTTTCTTTGATCGCATTGTTAATATCATGCTGCTCACAAGTATACAAAAATGGTCCACTAAGCTGTATATGGAATGTACATGTTTGAGGACCATGCCTCATCTGTGCAGCACAATACAGACAGCTCCATGTATAGAAGTACGGTGTTTCTTTAATCAGAACATCCGTTCTTGTACATATCTTGTTTTTACCAACAATAGGCATACCAAAATATGTTGAGCGCCCGACGTTAGAGTATTAGATACATGTCTCGTGTATTTACATTGACTTGGATACACACAAATCAATCAGCATAATCGATACTCCCATTTAGACTATGAGTCTTCTGGTTTCATATCGGCACGATGAAATCTTCCGTGGAGAACAAACAAATGCGTTTAGGCGTTAAGAAGCATACAATTTTCGTTTCATCTGTAGGTCTGTGGCGAATATGGATCATAGTGAGATCAACCCGCGCATGAGGTGAACAGTTAAGTGTGACTGATCTAAGCCTCTATCTGACAACTGTCACAAGGAATAGTGTCAATATTTAGGCATCTTTTGAACGGGTTAAATGAACTATTCGTAGACAGTCCCAAACTAAGTCTCATGTATTGACGACGAGCCTGAGAAATCCGGTAGATCAACACGTATATCCTGTAGGGAATATTAATGACCCATTTAAGCAAACGTTTCGTCTTAATTTGTTTATGCATATCAATCTTTTCAAACGGTAGAGTCATTTCCCAATACCAGGATAATCCTGTTATAGGTCATTGAGGAAGGAATCAGGATCCTTGAAGAACTGTGCCAACACACGTTTGCCAAAAGCAGATCCTGCACAAATCATGGCAGATGTTAAATAATCGCTGTAGACCAAAAGATTATTATTTCTTTATTTTAAGGATAAAACATCGGAACGTTGCAATTTTTCTTGTGTGCAATTTGAAATAACGTAACCAACTGAATCTTATGTCTGAGAATTCAGGCAGTTGGGATGTAGCAATTAGTTATTGTCAGGTTTCACGTATACTGGAAACATGGTACCGATTATCAAGCGTACAGGCTGAGACGTGTGGACTCGAACAGGGACCTTCCGTTTGATTGGTCACCCTTTTAACCATTGGGGCACTCACTGACAACACATGAACAAGTCTCTTTGACGGTGTATAAAAGCGTGAGTATAAAAGATCAACGAAAATATCCAGACTCGAGTATCTCAAGAAAGAGTTTTACATTGGGTGTTCAAGGAAAACTATTGATGAAGTTAATAATTAACTGGAAATCAATCCGATATCCTAGTGGGTGAGTTTAGTTTTACGCCACATTCAGCAATATTCCAGCTATATAGTGGCGGTCCATAAATAATCGAGTCTGGACCAGACAATCAAGTGATCAACAGATAACACTGTGGTGTCGCACCATATCAGCATCGACTTGTTATTTGGCAGAATTTCTGCAGCCATTACCTTCAAGGTGGACACATTAAAGTCACGCATAAGAGTGCTTGTTTTAATTTGCATTGGTTTCTAATTAGAACCTTACTAATTACCCATCTTAACAACATCGTGCAGTGATTTTGAACAAATGATCAAGCTTTAGTAGTGTGTCTGGATACACTGGGGCGTCGGTAGAATGAGTGAGTGAATGATGCCTAGGTCTTGTCTTGCATTTGGATATGCAGCCGTGCACGTACACACACACACACACACACACACAGAGAGAGAGAGAGAGAGAGAAACAGACAGACAGACACGCACACACACAGACACGCACATACACACGGATAGATAGATAGATAGACTCACGACAATAATCTCTTCAACGTTGTTTAGAACAGGTGACTGAAGAGAGTGGCCACATTTACAATGAGTCAAACATTAGATGGGCAGTGGCAATATCTCTCTCTCCCTCTCCCCCCCCCCTCTCTCTCTCTCTCTCTCTCTCTCTCTCAGTTTTCAGTTGTCATGTTGAATGTTATGAAAATTGTCTCACCACACATTTAAACACTTGGCTTGTCATTAAAAACACTTTTGCGACAGGTGTTCACGAACATCTGGTGTCATCACTATTTGATATTTTCACTGGCATAGTCATAATTGTACAATAGACTCTTCTTTCAGCAATGATATTTTATGTTTCTGGTAATACAGATATACGGCTTTGATTTGTCTTTATAGTTTTATATTTCAATCCTTACTGTTCTATAATTCCAGTGATAATTGAATGTTTTTCCTTATAGAAATCCCTGACAACCGATATTTATGACGGACTGTACAATTTCTGAAATGATTATAACCACGTGAACTAGAATAAACTATGACAGTTATGCCTATAATAATTTTATAGCCTGTGAATAACAATTAGAAATGGCACATTGGGCGGTCTTTACTTCACAGAAGTTGATATCTATTCTTCACATATGGAATGCAGGAAAACACAATGTTATTTTATGAACGTTGCTAAATAACGACAACATTGTACTATGTATGATCCATCAACGCCTCAACAATACGTACGATAAGTATCAAAGATCGAAATGATTAGAGTTTCCAGATTAGTGATAATGACTTGCTAATCTGGAATTCTGTTGGCCCGGGTGATTTCAAGTGGAGTTCCGGTTTTGTGGCGTTTTAGAAGTTCAACAAGTACTTGAACATTGTGACATGATTACACCTGGTGAACATGTACGAATGTATGCAATTAACGGCAGAATTTCACCCGTTCACATGATCTACATTGATATTGATAACATGCAAAAATACTTGCTGTTTCATTCTTCTGTCGTCGTATTCTGGTTGGTAATAAACAACATAACCGCAGTGAGGAAAGCACATACTTTCTAAATTAACAGCCAAAATATCAAATCTTTACACCTTGAAAGCAAACCATTGTACACGTTTGAATTGTTGATCTACTCCTATTGTCAAAGCTGGGAGTTTCACGATCAATGCCGGCATTGTTCTCTCTCAAAGAAACCACATTCTTTACAACTATCCGGCAATGTATTAGGCATACATTACGCTCGGACCATCGCCAATGTTTATTTGCATAATCTTAATGAAATGTGGTGGAAAACAAGAAGCGAGGTCCACAGTAGGGCTAGCATTGACACTGGCAAAGAAACGACCACGCCACTTCATTAATATTTGTTATAATGTTTTTTTTTGTTTTTTTCTAGTGCAAGGTGCTCGCTACATTTACGCTGGGCATTGCCTGGAATTTTAAGTCTTTACGAACACATGATCAAATTCATGATCATGGATGCAGGTGACACAGAACGATGATAATCTATTACAAAACATTATTGGAAATAATTTTACACAGCTGATGATTATTTGTTGCTGAACTATGAAAATGCCAACAAGACGTGTTACAGTGAACCAACACATGTCTGGAGGGAGATTCCTCTACGACTGCAGAATACCATAGAATGTTTTACATTACAACACAGTAATTAAAGTAATTTTAGAAACTACCATATCAATGGGTATACTGTCATGGTAGCAGTATTCTTCAAATGTGAAGCTTCGGTACAAATGTTGGCACCTTCAGCCAGCATGCGAATACCGAATTTGAAACCCTATCTGGAATCCAAATATAATTGTACATATAAGGTTAGTGCTGAATGCTGTAATAATATTGATGTCTATAGAACTTTCAGCATGTTTGTGTCAGCGATCGTGGTGAAAGATACATATTGTGTTGGTGCAGATGTTATCTGAGACAACCGACAGAGCAACCCACGTGGCAGGATCAGCCTCAGAAGGGGAATACTGTCACGCTCAACAACTGAGAATAACGACAGAGTAACCCACGTGACAGGATCAGCCTCAGAAGGGAAATACTGTCACGCTCAACAACTGAGACAAACGACAGAGTAACCCACGTGACAGGATCAGCCTCAGAAGGGAAATACTGTCACGCTCAACAACTGAGACAAACGACAGAGTAACCCACGTGACAGGATCAGCCTCAGAAGAGGAATACTGTCACGCTCAACAACTGAGACAAACGACAGAGTAACCCACGTGACAGGATAAGCCTCAGAAGGGAAATACTGTCATACTCAACAACTGAGACAACCGACAGAACAACCCACGTGACAAGATCAGCCTCAGAAGGGGAATACTGTCACGCTCAACAACTGAGAGAACCGACATAACAACCCTATTACATGAGGCGCGATTAGCCTCTATAATAGGAATACTATCAGTGATTGAAGACTTTCAGTGATTTAATAGAGTCATTTGGATCACATATTTGATGGGATTGTCGAGATTGAGTACGACAGGGACATGCATCAAGAGGTAACGTATGTCTTCATCACATATGTGCACATGTCTAAGTTGTGTAGGTTCCCTTACGTGTAAGTGCCATTCGTAGTGACCCCCTCAGGTCTACTGGAATTATGTTTGGTAAGGTATGAAGAGGTCATTCACTGTGTGGTTAGTAAACCGAAAGTAGAATAAGTATTATGAAGAGAACATACAACAATATGACGTATTAAGATCCACAATGTGTAACAGGAGAGCATTGTGAGCCCATTCAAATGAGAAATTCGTTAACGCCATCGTCATCGTCTATAAGACACCCAGCCTCCAACCCTCGGTACCAGCCTGTCTGTACGTGCGTCCAAGACGCTGTATGTCCTTGTAGACTGGGCTGGTGAGATGAACTCACACTTTGTGACACTGATTACATATACGGTAATCTTTGTGTAAAGTTTACCATGTGGAATCATTGTCGCGTAAGCCTGGAAATAGAGATAATGACATTTTAACTTGGCATTTGACAGCTTCATGTGTGTGGCAATCGCAAATCTCACACGACCGACCATCCTATCAAACATTGCTTGATTAAAACTACCGCCCCTTCATTACGCCAAATGTGACAGTGATTTCTCTAGTACATGGTAAGTGTCGAATCCCCAGTGTAGCAACAGCGTGACAGCTGACTCTCCTGTCACTACCCATTGCAGGTAAAGCTGCTATATATTTCACTGGTTTGCAACAAGTATCACTTTTTCCACTCTTGTGGATTTTCCTGTGATTTGTTTGTCCAGCAGGCGAGGCTGTTGTGTGAGCTGGCGGCCCTTGTGAGCGGTCCCTTACCTCCAGCTTATAGGGTGGACGCATGGAACGGAATGCCGACGTCCGCATGATAATCCACAATTTGCAAAACCCAGACAAACTCTCCACTGATCCGCTCTTCCTCTTCACGGCTCTTGGATTATATCAACACACGAAAAACACGGCTGCGGTCTGGTGCGAATTGTTCAGAAAATCATTTTTGAAATTAACGTTTTGCAGAAGATTTGTTAAAGGCTAGCACTGAAACATTCTACTATTTAATAATGATAGTATATATGCTATTGTTCAAATTATAGAAATTGTTACGTTTCGGAGACATATGCCAATCTCATAAACTAGTGAATACTGTTGCACTCGTTACTTTTGTTTCATCATTAAGAACGCCGTACTGACAGTGTGACTAGTATGTCGATGACGTGGTCTTTCGAAAGGTACTTAACAAGTCCAAACAAAGTCGATGTGTTTTGGCACAATATGTTGTCAGGTGAATGGTATATGGCAGACACATCTGAAAAATCTATTTGTTAAACACCCTTGAGTCTAACCATTGTACTTGTAACATCCAAGTTCTTGTCTATTCTCATGATCGCAATAGTTTCTTGACATATCACACACCAGTCATACTGTGTATTGTTTTCCCCTCGTACCTGCTTTGTCACCATTTCAGTGGATTATCAAGGCAACGCTGATAATACAACATAAATATGGCCTAAGAACATTTATTGATACACCAAAACAACATCTTAAAACAGACGGAGATGAATAAGACTGAAGAGCATGTAAATGAATTTAAGTGAAGAAAGTAGTCCATGATCTGACCTCAGTGATCATGACTGAGCAGCCAATTACGATCTCACACAGTTCACGTTTGATACAAGTTCTCTTCAGTTGGTTTCTAATCGAATGTAAAAGTACTCTCTCCTTTGCCCAACTTTACTTGTGCTCCACTGTAGTTCTTGGTAGTTGACCTGAGTTGCATTTGTAGATATAACAGATGTTTATCCGGACCACAAACTGAAAACTGTCAAAGCTTTCATAAAAGCACCAATGCCTTCAAGCACACCTTTGACAGAATGGGCGATGGGCTTGATAACACGGCACCTGAAATTCTTCAGCCATATCAGTGCATGCGTCATGTGGGCTGGAGTGAGTTTTGTGTTATTTACGCGGGTTTCAGCAATATTCCAGTATTTTACCTGCAGGGACACCAAAAATGGGCCTCACTCATTGTACCTTAATGGGAATCGAACCGGGTCATCCGCGTGACGGGACAACGATTCAACCACAAGGCTACCCACCGTCTCTATTGGTGTAAAGCGGATGCAGGTCTCAGGCATTAACAACCATAATGAAACAAACTTGCATGCTTGTAAACAATCAGGTTGATTCGAGTCTGTGAGGATTGATGTCTGGCTTTGCCAAGGAACACAACTGATATTTACCTTGTTTTGACTGAATCTGTAATACCCAGTCATATTTTGATATACGTCCAACTGTGATGTGGCTAACCTTTGATGTAACACAAAACAACAGCTCATGCTATATTTGGTTGGTGGCAAAGGTGGTTGAGCAGCTGGGGACCGTGTCTCAGATTCTACCAGATTTGGTTGCAAGGTGTTTGTCACTACGTCCTTGCTCACCCTTGCTCGTCTGGTTCACGTCACATAACTAAAACAGTGTTTACATCGGCTCACTCACTCAATCCCCAACTCATTCAATCACTCACCCGGGTTGACTGCAAGGACCACACGGGGAACTCCAAACTTAAAGATTGAAACACAGGTTTATAATCAGTTATTGAGGCTTCAATATATACGATGGAGATTGAACAAAGATGACAACAGCCTTTCACTACATCTGATCAGGGAAGTTCATAGCGTGACCCAGAGTCCTCCCAACCATGCATGGTACTAGAAGGTCCTAGATTTAGGTTGTGTGATCCTTAGTTAGTTGTGCTAGAGTGAGTGAGTGAGCAGTTGGCAATATTCCAGCACTATCACTAACGGGGAACACCAGAGATGGACTTCACACTCGTGCCTATGCGAGGAGTCGAAACCGGGTCTTCAGCATGATGACGGAACACTTTGACTGTTAGGCTATCTTACCGCGCCAGTTGTGCTAGATGGAGTGTGTGGTTAGTATGATCCTCAGTAATCCTAGATTTAAAGTGTATACAATATAATCCCAAATCCGAGCCCTCGACGGCCAAAGATATAGGTTGTCACAATGCTACATTGACCAAACATTACGGTATCTGACATATGCCCTGGATAGTGGACCTGGTAATTCAGTGGGGTGTAATTATAATACATTAATTGCAGTTATGAGATGTTAGTTATAAACAAATTTCTTTTCATACAGATTTCTGCTTAAATTAGTGTTTCAACTTAGACATCGACAGATTACAACATACTTTACTTGTTTTATTTAGTTTCATTAGTATGACCTCAGTTAGTCCTATATTAAAGATGTCAAAGCGTTATTGATCTTAACTAGTCCAAGATTTGGGATGTCAAGAGTATGATACCCGATGATTAGACAATATGATGTGACACAAGTGTATTGTGTTTAGATTTGGAGAATAGGTGGCTGAAGTACACCCTAGGATTTTCTGTTCTTTGATATAAGAGTGCAATGTATAAAAAGGTTCATGTGTCACGAGGCAGTCTTGCATATATGAGACGTTAATATTTAAGTCAATGGCAACGGTCTCTCAAGTAATTAAGATGGATGCCTGTTTTATTCTAAGCAACATCAAAACGGGTGTTGAGTATCCTGCAAAAGATATTCCCTAGGCGCCAAAACACAGGAAAACCAGATTTTAGAATTCGCTTCTTTCCGAAAACTCTTAGTGTATAAAGAATCAATTTAGTCCCGTTTCCCAGTCATGAAGGTGGAGAGTTACACCTGTTTTCTATCCTGTTGTGACATGCATACAACCTGCTTTAGCACCTGAGTGGCATCCACGTATTTCCATGCCTGGCCTCCTTCAGATGTTTGTACCCATGTCTGGACTGTGCCCTCTAGTCCCTGCAACCTCATATAGCGCTGTCACAACACGTTTCCTCTACACAGAATCCGGTGGGGTTATACAGGTGACATAACATATGGTTAGCATTTACAACTGGCAATTAACCTGTAGTGAATTTTTAACGTTCCCCGCCTCGTCTTGTTTCCAGGTGATTTGAGATGTGGTTTTGTTCTTAATTGTCAAATGTAAGAGATGGTTACGTATATTGCCAGAATAGCCCCGAAGTGATTTTGGTGGAATGTTGATATGTACGCCGCGTAAAATCATCTTCGGTCAATTGTAATTTGTAAATATTATGAATAGAAGATAACATTGTGTGGAATCAGTCAGTAATTATAATTGACCTTGTGGTGCAATTGAGCAAACAGCTATATTCGACCACTTCAAGCAGCAAAATCCTTTCCACAAAGGGCAGAGTCCACAGGACTGACAATACCATCAACATGTATTTATGAATCACTATCACATACCAGTGATGCCAGGTTTGCCTAAAATGTGACGATATCCTGCATACCCGCAGTACCCGTTACAAATACACACAAGGCCAAGTCAAATCTTCACTGGAAAACAACAACCACACATGGGGAAATTTGAAACATTGGTAACGACTTTTTACAAGGTGAATTGTTTAAAGGTGTAAAAGTGAAAAAGACAGTCTGACCGACTGCCAACTCACCGAGTCTTTTTAATCAAGACTCCAATAATCCTGCTCCTGGTGATCTTCGCCTTTTCTTCCCCTAGTTTTTAATGTATTAAGACTCTCAAGACGCTTTAGAGCTGTAAAGGAATTACAACTAATATGGAGTCATGGGCAGCGTTGCAAAGGACGGTTATTCTAGTCCAAATCCTACTGATCTAAAGATGAGAAAGCCGGGGTTTGGAGCCAATTACCTACAGCCAACTTGAAACGAGGACTCGGGATAACGCAGTCAAGTCTCACACATGGCCATCCGGAAATACATCCAGAATAAATAAAACGCTAGGATTTGTTGCGTGTGCACTTTGAAAGGAGTGGATGAAGGAACAATTACGAAGTGCTTACAAACACAAGATGTAAAGTCATACAGGGTTAGAGAGGGCGCTGGTGCTGTACGTGTCTGAGAAGGAAACAAGTAAGAGAAAGTTTCTCGAGTTCAGCAACAAAGTTGTGCGCTACGTGCTCTCGAAAACTGCGGTCTGACGCGGTTTGTCCACACAACCAAGTCGGTAAGAGAGTAAGGTTGGGCCTAGGGTGCACAGTCTTGCATTTACAGTCTGCCTGAATGAGTTTATGAATGGGGAATGATCAACGTTGATGTCAGAATGTTTTATTTGATGTTTCTAAAGCATGCCTCCCCAAGGGCTTGCCAGGAAATAAACATGAAGGACACACATTTGCCATTGAGTGAGTATTATCGAACGTTCAATAAAGCAGAAGTCCAGATTATATCACAGTGACATAGTAGGACCACACCTATGAACATTGTAAACACTAGTCTATGTATTGGTGATGAAGTAACGTATGTATGTTTATGGTACAGGGGGCACTCACAACTACATGAGAAACAGAAGTTGTCAGTGCTAGATGAAACCACTACACCCTTGGTAATGTACTGACATCGAATCGCCACGTCTTTAGCCTTAATGGACGTAACTTGTAGGGATGAGTAGAAGTGCTGTCTTCTGTGTCCCATATTCAGGAGTTTATAACTAGCCTAATAGATAGATACACAGACAGACAGACAGGTAGATAGATAGATCACACGCACACATACCTACCTACACACACACACACACACACACACACACACACACACACACGGTCAATGCTGTCTTCTGTGTCCCATATTCAGGAGTTTATAACTAGCCTAATAGATACAACGTTTTCAATCATAAATCTTCGCAGTCATGAGTTCTAGACTTACGTAATGTGCCCCTGTCGGTGTTTGCCACTGAGGTTCTTTGCTTCCACATTCACGAGTTCACAAAGGGATGGAACGACATAACTCACACAGATGTCATTTAACACAAAAACATGTACTTTATGGCAGAAGCTACAATTACCTCAATAAGTAAAATATTATTTATATTTCAGTATTTAATAAATACCACACAAACAAGCTAACAAAAGCTGTAGGGATTTTTAATGCAATTTCATCAGACTTGGTGTCAATATGTATACATGTGGACCCCGTTATTCTATCAATTAAGACATCGTGCAAAGCGTAGTATCAATGTGATGACGCTAGCAGGCTCATCAACCCACCGCTTGTCTCGAACAGCGGTTAATTCATCATCACGTTGGCTATGGCTCCGTCACTACGGATAAGCACAATTTAACGTTGTACATGATCTCTTGAGTATAAAGCGCAGTAATGAGTCAGTAATTTATACATCAGTTTTACGTTGAGGGTAGTGGTGAGGGAATGTATATCTCACATACACAGTGGGAAGATGGATAGGTTTGACAAATGTTACCATATACGAGCAAGCAATACAAGGCCATTCCAAAGAGTTAAAAACAAAATAGCAACACCAATGCCCGTGATGGCTACACAATGGTGGCCCTCCCGTAGGTGCGGACATGGGGGTTCACGTGCCCTTGTCCAATCCGTATTGACGGAACATTCAAGTCAGGAAAGTTAACAGTTAAAGCAAGTATTCAACATTTTATAACACTCTGTTGTATTTACTTTGTCCCCGAAACAATTCGTCCGGAGATCGAAGCTTCTGAGCTGGTTTTGGTAAGTTTGTTCTAAATTGCAAGGCAACAGAATCTATGCACCTATGATTGCTGATGGCTAAATGAATGATGTGATGTGGCTATTCGTTAGTGATGGTTATCACAGTTATCATTTTGACCTCATGGTCGTTGTGTTTAGAAAATGTTGTCATCATTGTAACGTATTTGGATCTGTGGGTCAAATCCAACTCTTAGATGTATATTTTCCCTTGTATTGCCTTTTACTAATGTAACATGTTCATGTTAAGACCTCGTGATATGGTAATATTTTGAAGTACAAATATGATGCTATATGATGTCTGCTTCAAAGTAATTTAGGAGAGCGTCCACACTATCGAATGCATTCTATAGACTATCAAATATAGATAATAAATCCATTTATACATTAAGTCATAGTGTAGACTTTGACACACAGATTCAAATCGTGCAAAAAATCAACAGAGTTATTATTGTAAACTCGATAAGTCGGCGCTGCGAGCCCAAAGGGATCCAGCGTGTGGTGTAAATATATAGATAACAAGAGCACATGGCCTGTGGTTTCACAGCAAGCAAGTGGACGTTTTGAAAATACACGACAGTACTTCCGAGGCTTACACTGTGGTACGATGCAGTACTAACACTAATGGTACAGGACCATGAGAAGGAAATGCTTACGTTGAGGACAAAATGGCGACGTTTCGGCATAGATACTTCTACCGTTTTCAGGCATGGAAATGGCATCAGTAACTATAACGATTTTATTGTACAATAAAGAAGCTGATCATCCATAAAGACTTGTCATTCCTATTGCGTACAACTTCTGGGATGCCACTCAAACATTAATAACCTTGTGCTGTGACCGTGATACTGTGGTTACGTTCTTTAAAGTTTTATGACAGAAAGTAATTACTTCCATATGTTTGATTTTAGTTGATCTAAGCTCTCTTCATCTATCTTGTTGACATAATGAGGCTGAACAAAATACTCAAGATTTGTAGCTAAACATTATTTTTTTATCATTATGATAATATATAATACACCGTTTAAGTGGCAATTCTATTTTATCCTGGGCCATATTTTGAACGCCTCTGTGGCCATTGGACATATTTTACATAAACTGAACTGGCATCTCACCTTGTCATTGTGGAAGTATATAATCCTCTCAGACCAGACCAGTACTTCCCATGTCGTGTAGTCTATACATCCAACAACGGTCATGTAATGCTTCTCTTTCACTCTATATCTCACTTGTAGTTTCTGGGATTTGTTTAACCATTTACAATTGGCCGAGACCGTCCCGCAGCAGGCTGGAGTTGGGACGCAAAACAAACTGACGACCAGCTTACGATCAACATGGCTCCCTCCCTTGTCGACTTCAAAGTCATGACAGTCCCTGTTCCCTTTCCTAGTCCTTGATTAAATGACGTTATGGTTAAACTGTGCATGTGGAATTCTTAATTGGATCACTTTTGATGATTTAATGGAGTAGTTTGTTGCCATGGGAACACATGCATACATAAGTGTTTTAAGAATGTAAGCGTGGGAGCGTTGAAATTGGCTAGTTATTGTATACTGAGACTGAAATTCATATTTCACAGCTAATTGTTTATAAAAAAGTGTATAACAGTTCTGAGACAACAATTTATAACAATTGTGAGAAACTGTAAGCTGAAATGTATGAAAATAAATTTACACATTGTTGGTATATTTGTCTAGGGCAGGGAAGGCGGTATTCCTGATCAGCGTTGCTACAGAACTATAACACTGTCAATGCAGGGTAATTACCGTACGTGTTGTGACGCAATTACCGATCATCAGATGTGTGACCGTTCAGAAGGACGCTGAAACTACGACACGGCATTTTGGGAATTCAAGTCCATACTGTAAACACGCTAATGTATGCTGTTGCTGCCGTTGTATAGCTTGCACTTAAAAAAGGGAGATGTGTTGCTGGATTTAACAGAATCTAAGTTCCTAGTTGCATGAAGAAGGTAGTTGATATGTACAAAACATTAATGTGATTCATGTACATTGGAGGTGGATGAGAAAATACCGATCTGTCGCAGGGGGACATATCTCGATTACATGTAGAAGTCGACATGGCTTTGTACACGTATTTCGACATTACTGCATGTGTGATGACAGTCGATGATCACCTCTGATGTATCATATTAACTTCATATTGATGCTCTAACTTAATATCATGGGAGGGAGATAGAATGACATGTTCACTTGTGTGTCATATTTTTATTGTCGACATAATTACGTGCTTTTCCATCAGAAAGGAGGGCGTTGTAGTGAACACTTCAGAAAAAAGCCCGGTTTTGTCAACTTGACCTCTTTATACGAGACAAGATATTTTAAGAGGAGTGACTCCACCCACGTGTAGCCTTCAGTATCTTCTCCTCGCGATGACCACACGGATGGTCTGTAACTGTCTCCTAGATTGACGCCTTATTTGCCGTCATTGATTGGGCGAACTACAGAAGCGGACTGTGTGTATCCGGTGGACCATCTACAAATACAGCGACAATTAACCCGCATCACATCATCGAAACCTCGAACACTCATTGAGGGACACGTCACGTTTTCTTTGACGGTCACTTGTGGTCAAATATTTGGCATCACGAGTTGAGTCCCGTGTAGCAATTACTCTGTCAGAGAGAAAGGCGTTTTGGTTGTAGTTGTTGATGCAAGGTTTAGATTCCCTGCGCTTGTGTTAACCACAGTGTGTGAAGCTTGTTCCCCGCAAAGAGATGCAACGTCATGGATGCTGGCATTAGGAGGTAGGAACACGGAAACTGTTACAGAACCAAGGCAGGAAGAATAGCACTGCATCGCTATCACACGTTGCTCTCAGAGTTAGTTGGAGTTGGGCGAAATGGATAATCATCAACAGGAGGATGTTTGGACCGCTCCATAGACACATAACTGGATGATCACATCATATGATGAAATGGAGAAGCACTAGGTTAGAGGGATAGATATACCGGTACATGAAGAGATAATAGATTATCTGGCCACATCGATAGAAAGATGAATAGATGGATAGTCAGATGGCTAGTTCCATATGTAAATGCATGGATAGACGTTATGTGAAACCGACCAATAAATGGTTATTTGGCCAGATAGATGCATGTTTAGATGATAAATAATAAAAGGCTCATTTGAATAGCTCAATAAGTGGAATGTTGGGCAGATAGATGAATATGTAGCTAAAATGATCGACGGCTCAGTTGAAATGAACAATTAGTGGAATGTTGGACAGTTAGATGGATATGTAAATGAAATGATAAACGTCTCAGATGAATTAAAAAAATAATGGAACGCGGAACAAATAGATGGATCTGTAGATGAAAAGAAATACGACTCAGCTGAATGGAACATTTGATGGAACGTAGGGCAGATAGATGATATACGATTTGATTGAATGTACGGGTAAATAGATACGTATGGATTCATGAGGGCTTATATATATAGATAGTGATGTAAGCATATGGATAGATGGATAACCGGATAGTCATGCGGTACTGTATCGACGAATATACATAATTAAGCATATCGATAAATGCATTGCGCTGTTACTGGTCAGGAATCACGTAAACAGATAAAGGAGGCATATATCTAGATGTACCTAGAGGGTGGTGATCTCAAGAGACGACTGCTTTTGTTTGTTTGTTTGTTTTGTTTTGAAAAAAAGTGGAACAGTATACTAACTTTATTGTCTCCAGTAAAGGGTCTTTAATATCGACTTAATGATTGTTGATTCAAAGATGCATGAATATGTCAGAACGTTTGATCATCAAATCTGAACTGAAGGGAAGGAATTATACGAATTGTGTGTAAATTCCAGATGCTACATTGTTGAAATCAAGAAAGGTTTTCATGTCATGTCGCTATTCTAAATACACTGTTATGAGACATGGGCAATCCTCAGTAAACACGACTTGACATAGAATCAAACAGTACAGACGTTTCGTCTTGCGCAACAATTCCTGCTGCTATACGACAGAGTGGGTCAAGCCCAGAAGTTCATCCCATGCCGGCATCAAGAATATCCAACTGCCCACGGCACACTCTTCTGTAAGGCCAAAACAAACATGGCGGAATCTGGGTTTCCGGAAAGGCCAGTGCACTTACGCACTGAAAAGAACATAGAGAACATTTCTTTTAAGGAGTAATGTGTAGCTGAAAACTGAAAATGTCAATAAATATCGCCATGCAAATCACCACCTCCACAAAAACCTGTTGTTGCTGTTTCAACGTGTTAAGGTTTCAAATACACAGCTTCAGCCTGTAATTCAGATGTTGTCTTGCCTGGTGTAAATGTTCAAACAGATCAATATACTGTGACGTTATGGGAATAATGCAACGGTCATTCAACAGTGAAGCATTCCTTTCGTCCTACATTCTCTCAACAAGGAAATATTGGCTTTAAACAACAGTCGCTAGTCGGTGAAGAATTTTACTTTTAACTGTGCATTTGGTTAAAACCACCTTTCCTCAACTCAGCCGTGAAGTACTGGGGGTGAAGCCGCCTTCCCTCAAATCAGCTGTGAGATGTTGGGTTACAACCACCTTTCTTCAACCTGATTTGTACTCGGTGCCACAAACCTAAGGCAATCTGCTGCAGTGTCCAGCTTTAAACTCCCATTTTGTATAACTGACGAAGGTTCTTATCGTCTATAACATCAAAGTCACACTATATGAGTAGAAGACTGGTAGAATTGTTATACATTTTGGCGACCACAAGCGATCCATGAACTGTTATCTTACTGTTTACGGTAACTGAAATCTGCTTCCGCAGATATTTGAGACTGGTTATTGACTGGGATTTGTTTGTTCATCTGTCCCTCTACAATGTTGATTTTGAGTTTGAAAAAAATTTAAGGTTTATCTGCTTCAATAGACATTCCTTTTCTGACCTCTCCATTTCCCTCATGTATCATGGATATGTAACCAGTCATGGACATACATCAACGATTAGGGAGACCTTGAACATGTGCTAAGTCTAAGTACGTCGTGTACTTTTCAGAATATTTTTCTCTACTCTCCGAGTAGTTCGCTTGAGTGTATTTTCTGGTGGGTTATATTAGTGTTTATTAGCCCTTATCCTCCCCTTGATTGAATGGCGTTTAGATGAAAAATGACGCCCTTTATTGTCGTCATTCAGCGTTATATCTACACAGAGGAAGTGAGGAGTGTAGTTTGACATACAGCCCCCATGATGGAAATATTCATACCAGCTCGCAGAGTGACACCCTCACTGTGTACAAGCCACCCAGCCGCTGACACTGCTCCGTTCGTCAAACACAAGAGTTGTTCATAAAACGTTATTTTACGGAAATCGAAACACACTCCCTCAAACACTAATGAAATTCACGGAGGCTTTTGAAGTCAGTATCTATATAGACACTACCACTGATAATACACACATTCTCACGCGGAGGTTCCAACACCTGTACGCATGTGGTAACATGTTTTAGCTGCTGACGATCACATAAAACGATCCACGATTGTTACTGATTATTGCGATAAGAAATATCAAGTGTCCTGTTGTACCTTTTTCATCCACATTATTCAAGTTATGTAATCGGTTTCATATACATGTCTCACTAATGAACGCTGCATTTGCTGGACCAGATTTATCCAGAATATTTCACAATGATCCAAATGTGCCTCGACACATTTTCTGTTACATAAAATGAAATATGCTCTAACACGTCATGACCAAACAGGCATCGCCATTTTACATATTCCCAACAAGAATTAATGGGAGGATGATCCCAGAGAATGCCTGTTTTACACTGCAGACATTCCGAGAGCGTCTTTCCAATGCTAGAGTCTGGGCATATTCAGATGTTTAAACCTGGCTGTGAATCTGAACGTCAGTGTCGTTAGTCTCAAAGTAAAGGTCAAACAATTTTCGAGGAAATAGAAAACTGTTTCGTTAGGGATATTAGGCACCACACATCCCTTGTTTTGACAGTCTTTGACGACTTTAAATGCTTGAAATGAACACCTGGGAAATGTCAGTGCCAGAACATTCATGGCAGTGAGTAAACATCTTTTGTTAAAAATACGTCTTGAAGTTCTTTTTATCAGGGAGTTCTTAAGTTCAGGATATAATGTTACCCTATAGTACTTAAAGGTATCATATTGGTGACGACAGAAAAAAGGTTCTTGCTTCAGGGTCGAACGTCAAATGTGCCAAGGTCATCACGAACGTCATTTAGTGTTTGTAAAATCTACCAGTGCTCGAAGACGGTTTAGCGGCTACACTGGATATGGTCTGGTGTTGGAGGAATTGTCCACTTCAAACCCACATTGATCACTTGACCGGAAAGGTCAGCGTGTTCAGTGTGAACAAGGCCTTAACTCCAATAGCTGAGGTGTTATCTAGTTTACCGTGGATTATCGTCAGTCCCGTAATGATCATCTGCCCGTAAAGGATCTGGATACAGGAAGTATTTCTGGCTGCCAATGTAAATGTGTTTTCTTATGATGTTTTCACTGTCCACGTTTTGCACACCCAGGATGATCAGCTAGACAAAGTTTTCACGGACAATTCTTTTCAATGGCATCGGTGACATATGCTTATAGAGGGCAATCGCAGCACTTGAACTTAGTGATGCGATCTTTTTTAATCTCCTAAAACAAATATGTATACATGAAGCTTATTACATTAGAACATCTTTGGAACTACACATGGTCTATTTGTGACATAACAGGTATTTGAGAATGGTTTGACGAAGCTTTTGAAGAGGGTCATGTCAGTATACAGAGTGAATGCTACACAACCTTAGCATTTAGACCAATAATAATATTGTTCCTAATTCTTCGAAGCAGATAACGTGTAATGCTCCTTTTCGACTAGGGTAGATATACGACTGTGTCTCATTTACGAACTTCTTTTACAGTATGTGAGTTACAGTCGTCTTTTACCGTATGTGGGTTGGGATAGTCTTTTACAGTATGTCAGTTACGATCGTCTTTTACGGTATGTCACTCGCGACCGTCTTATGCATTATAGGACTTACGATCGTCTTTTACAGTGTGCCATTTACGATTGTTTTTTTACAGTATGTCACTTAAGATCATCTTTTACAGCATGGGAGTTACGATCGTCTTAACATTATGATCGCCCTAAGGAACTGGACCCTGCTGTGACTTATTGAACGATTACGTCAAACAACTCCCATCGCTCATGAGATGATGTGAGATAATACTTGACCTCATTATTCCTAATAATTCTCAACTTCCAGCAAATGCATAAAGTCAGACAATGTTATTAAGGACTTGCTATCGCTCGCTGGCCTTTGACGAGAGTGATTGCTTCCTGCTTAGAAGAGAGTATACAAAAGATGCACAAAAATCAAGATAGGCCGTCAAGATCCTCAGAGAACCAGTGAATACGTCTTGTTTCTGTGTGGGATTGCTGCTTCGTATTGGAGACATATGTCTGCAGAAAAGCTGCTGGAATTTCTGTTAGCAAATCGTAAGTGCAGACAGATTACACAAGGTACCTCATCTGATAGCATTCGTAACATAGGTTCATGCAGACACTATGGGCATGTGGTGAGTGGTGGCATGGGCCTTGACTTCTCTTGGGGTGGGGTTTAAATGGAGGCTGTGTTCATTTACAGATCCCAAGCAATTTGTGCAATTGATAAACACCATGAGCCTAACTATTTATTTTTAAAACATCTTCAACAGCTAGAACAATAAAACTGTTTCGCCTGTGATTATATTAAATAATAAATACCGCCCTCCCCTGTCGGAAACGTTCAGCAATTAGACTGATTTGATATCACTGAAAATGACATACGCCACATTAACCTGCCTTGAAAATGTAATGTTCTTAAGTTTGCTACTACATCGATTTTAAACATGATGGCATTTGTATCGTGAGGTCAATTTGCCGGAAGAATATCACAAGTGAGACATTGAATACAAAATCAGACACATTATCTATGGCACCTATATGTTAAGAAGGTGTGAAGAATTGGAAGGTGTGCCATTATCATATATATGTGTGTGTGTGTTTTGGTTTTTTTTGCTTGTTTATTAGTTATATCATGCTCGAGTTTGGGCTTTGCAGTCGAATGATTGGTCAAGTGAATAACGGTCAGTCTCCTTGAACCAAGTCACCAAGCCTGGCTATACGGTGAGAGTCTGTAGGCTAGACGTACATGTATACAGGAAGCGGAAATGAAATCGATGACAGTTTTGTTGTTTTTAGATATCATGGGGCTTCTGTTTGAAAAGTTAGCTATGCGGACCAACTTTCTGTGAGTCAAGAGGTTATCACGTGATTTTATCCTTCTCTTTATAAAAGCAACACCAGGCAAGCATCATGAAAATTTGAAACAGTCAATTAGATTCTCATCTAGTGAGTGAGTGAGTTCCAGTGCTTTTCTTGTTTTGTCTAGTGATTGATATTAAGAGCACGGTGTAGACACTGAATCAGCGAACCTGACCACCCGTTCCATTTGGTCGCCACTAGTGACCGGCAGGTACTAAATTCGATTACTGCTTACTCTCCCACTAGCCAGCTTAACCCTTACACTAATCACTATAACACTACATCAATAAGGTCCCTGATTGGCTTGTCACTAATGCGACTAGTCAGCCGGAGTTGTGGCTAACCAAGAGAACTGTTGCACTGGGTGGTCAGTTGAGGAAGTTGTTTCAATGTCTAGCGGAATTAGCAAGTTGTGTGGACAAGACTCCTGGAGTGAGGCAGTTTATGTGAAAGGTTTAATGAGTACAGCACAAGTTCACTGAGTGGTCCGGTCTAGAAACATATGACAATATTCTGAAAGTGGAATCATTTTCATGTACCCACACCCTAGACAAGGGGGTGGCTTAGTATCTTAAGACACTTGGCAACTATTCCTTTGGGTGGAAATTCAGACAAAAATAGTATGCGTGATAATGCGAGTGACCGCAATCAGTATGACTGCATAGTCAGTGCTGGAATACGTATGGTGTGCGATGAATTAAGGAACTGTGTCATTGTGTGAGTGTTTTGAAAAAAAAAACGTGTGTATTATACTTCAACATGAGAGAACACCAGCAATCTAAGGACACAATACGAACCAGGATCCCACAAGTGACTGTACTACCATGTATCATGGATACTGCTAGATACATAAATATAATCAAGTCAGGAACGTATGCTATCCACCACTGACTTTTCCAGTACAACACAGCATGTATTTCGTTTTGAAAATGTTTCCTTTACTGTTGAGGCACACTTACTGTTCGCATGTTCATTTCACCTTCTATCAGCAACCCTGTCAAAGGAATGTCGTTCTATTGATTCCAGATGGTTGTCCATCGACCTGGTCATGCTGCATGTGTGTTTGTGCCGGGCTAGTGTGGACATCCTACACAGTAACAGGCCCTGACTGTTAATACCAGATATCGACTGTTCCTCACAACAGGTCCACAACTATACCACATAGTGATCTTTGAAAGATTCATATTTCAGATCATTCTGGCTGGATTCCAACGGTATCCCTAGGTGGGTATCCTGAATGGGCTCATTTATTCCAAAAAGATCGGGGTCACTTCGTAAGAGGTTAGACCGTCGCTGAACAAGAATGTATAAATTGATCAAACATTCATGTTGCTTGGAATGTCATTTGATAAAACTACCACATAACTGAACTTTGGTATTTTAATATAATACCCATCAAAAGTTTAGACTCACTAGTGTGGCCGCGTATTTCAGTCAACTGGTCAAAACTAGATTTTGCAAAATATTCCATACTGTTTAAAGGTGTTGATTCATTGTTTACACTTGAATGGATGCGTTGTAAAACACATTCGACTTTGGAAAGATACAAAGATTATTGTCATGAGTTCAATAAATGATGAAACTCTGTGGAAATTGACGGATTCTTAACAAAACTTTACAGCAAAACGCAGCTGTTCACATGCACGATATTAGCACATGCGTTTTAGCAGTTCGACACATGCTCGTCGAGAAGTTCATCTGTATAAGGTTTGCAGTTTTCCCCCAAGTTAGTGGAGAAATCAATCTTCGATGTAACCACATATGTATATACATAACATATAGTGAATGCTTAAAGTGAGTCCCAAATTTTGATGGGTAGTTTATTTGGAACTATGTTAGATATACTCTTCAAAAGACGTAGGGGAACCTGAAGTCTGGCAGAAAGAAAACCCACTGAGGAACGTTATAATGACATTCATCTTGTGTATGCAGCATCATTTCACGTTATTACCACACGCAAACACAATGCATGGAAAGCACGTGCACAACGTGGGAGCCTCCTACACGTGACGTTTTTCAGGCAGGTCGAAAAATCACTGTAAACCATTTTTTCCGATAATTTTCTTGCATGTCTGCATGGCCAGGGTTTCCAGGGTCAAAACACTACCATTTCTATTGTATCAACATTGATTCAATCCCATATATCTCCCAATTTCGACAACTGTACATTGAAAGTACAGTCCCCTACTTTTTAGAAGAGTATGTATGAATTAATTACCTTTTTCAAGTTGACAATTTCATTGGAATAATTGTGACAACATTGACATAGTCGCAAATAAGTACTTGCTACTCTGTTAACCTCTAGATAGTGATGTTGTTTGGAATACAAGATTTGTTCTGTTATCCAGAGATAAACACAAAGAAAGAAGATTTAACACATGAATAATGTGAAAAATACCAAGACGGTTAAAGCATAGAAATTGTT
This sequence comes from Haliotis asinina, assembly GCF_037392515.1. Lineage (NCBI taxonomy): Eukaryota > Metazoa > Mollusca > Gastropoda > Lepetellida > Haliotidae > Haliotis > Haliotis asinina. Next base: position 6,766,014 of record NC_090282.1, read on the forward strand.
CAGTGACTGATCAGGGGTCCCTGTGGCACGGTGCCGGTTGTATGGCCGAGGGATGTGGGCAGCTGATTCCCGGGGAGTAACGCTTGACTGACAGGGTTCTCGTCAAGTTGTACCCTCCTTCTGTCAACATCGGTCTCCTATGTTAACTCCTAATGCCACATTGCTGCTCCCATAGGTCTTGTTTTTTTCTGCTTGTGGCTTGCAACATCGCCAACGTGACCCAAGTGCTGTTCCTGTCGCCGAGGAGAAAACAGAGCTGTGTTTATTTGTCTCCCATCACTTCTATGGTCAACGTTACATTTGTCGATATATGTTATGCTGTTGTAAAAAACGTTTTAGATTCAACCGTACAAGGAGATATTTCTGGAGAAAATGTTATCCATTTGTTGCATCTGCGTTATATTTTATATCAGCGCTTTTCGTTTTGACTGGTAATACTTTTTCATAACTTCTAGAAAGCTACATTAAACATGCACAGATGCATAGCAATGTTACGATGTGATTCTTATGCATAAAGTCGATATACCTTTGGTCCCATATCGAATCGTTCCTCACTATACAATTAAGCATAAAAAAAACAAAATAATGAGAAGCTAACATACAGTGTAAATATGAATGAATCCTAAAAATGTTACTACTCCTTGTCAAAAACAAGCGAGGATGTTTTGAAAGGACCATCGCAACTAAAACATAATTGGTCAGCAAATATTGAGTGGATTACTTTCATCCTCATCGAGCGGCCTAGGTCAATCCGCCGAGGACACCGATGGTCAAGATTATTTGTTTTGTGGGTCGTCACTGACAAAATGGTTTGCCTCATATCTTTGACCACAGAGGCAATCAATTGTGGTTTGACTCTGTGATAGTGCAACCGACACGATGTGGATCCAGTTGTTGTGGATACTTGCTTTTCTCGGTACATGACCGAAGATGTTTGACTGCGATAGGGACACACAGATCCACAGTGAAAATCGTTATCCCTGTTATCCCTGTTATCCCTGTTAGCCCGCAGTATCTATATTAATCAAAGCCCGATACTAGATGTTGGAACCTACGCTACCTGACACTGTTGTCAGTGTTTACAACAGTGTCGACATTACGTCATAGTCCCTGCATCCAACCAGTGTTAGACCACAAAGCCGATATTACACCATAGCGACGATGTTAGACTACAAAGCCGATATTTCACCAAGGGACCGATGTTAGACCGCACAGCCGATATTTCACCAAGGGGCCGATGTTAGACCACAGAGCCATTATTTCACCAATGGACCGATGGTCCATATAGCCGATATTACACAAAAGTGTTGATAGAAAAGGCTTTAAAATTTCAGAAAATGATACTGTCATCAACTTCATATCAAGTTAGTGCATTTCAATCTGTGTACCCTTAATTCCATATCGACCATAATCCTGGACTAACGTCAGCGAACACCCGGATAATTAGCCCACTGGTGAAAACACGCACCAGCAGAAAGTAGCAGATGGCTCCAATACCACTACTACTCCAATACCACAGCTAAACCAAACAATCGGTTACTGAAATGTTGCTTCAAGAGGTGAATATTTCTTGCTTCCTCGGTGAGACTCGGGTACAGCTGGGTCAGTTGTGTAAAGAAGTGTAACACCTAACGATGTCACTTGCCGCATATACAAAGAGATTTCTCAGGTATTTACGTTTCGTATTTTTCTATTTAGCCAGGAGGCATCGCAAGGGTGAGACATCACACTCGTGTCCTCTGATATCAAACATGCCAATACCCGTGAAAATGCTAAGCGTATTTCGAGTCGTGATACAGATTATATCTGGAGACATTTTCTATGAGTCGCTATGCAGTACCGGCGTGCAGGCGTGGAATTCATGTATTAATACCCCTTTAATCCTGAAAACATCATGTCTTTGGGTCACACAACATACTAATACACAATACTTTATGACATATTAACTTCCCCCCATTTCCCCTTGAGATCCTGGATAAAAGTTCATGAGATGATTGGACGTAGTGATTTTTTCAATGGCTTACGACTGAATGCATTGTTTAAATTTAGCACATGGGAGCTGTTAGAAGAATTCTCACTGCAGCAATATTAATGGTATAAAATAATGCGTTCTCCCCGATGCCATTAACACCCCGTCGTTACATTCCCAAATAAAGACAACAGACTCGCTAATCTAGTTTTGCATCCATTCCAAATATTTGAAAAAGTGAATCCTAACGCCTGAGTCGGGCTATTGATTACAATCTTTCTAAAATTGTTCAACACGAATAATCTTTGAACAATGAAAAAAGTCTTGCAGTGAGCTAATCCCAGCTTAGCGAAGGACAAGCACATGGCAATGTCAAGAAACAGATTCATGCTACAAATGAATTTATAAGGACAATTTTGAAATAGTTTTTGATTTCCTTTTCTTTATACGCTCTCGTTAACAATTTGTTAACTTAAGATCTCTTAGCACGTTACACTCACAACGGCTTGATCTGGTGTCAGTCGGAAACGTTCACTGTGAGTCTGGGGGTTGATTAAATTGTGACAAGGATGGTTATGATAATTCGAAATGCAACACATAAGCAATGGATAATGTTACGATTTAAAGAGTTTATACTATCCATCATCACTTATTTAAAGTGTCAATACTTTAACATATAATCCATCACCTGCTGGTAAGCATATGAGTTTTGCATGGAGATATTTACTTGTCTTAATTAATCAAAAATATTCTCAAGTATATACTATTCATATCAATTTGGATGCATTGTCGTAAGCCCTTGAACTTGAAAGACAGTTTTTAAAACTGATATCTGTTTCATGAAACTGATATTTAAGGGCAAAACTACTCCTGTGTTTACTTGTCTTCGGTATCTCCAATAAAGCATCACCAATAAAAAGAAAGAGTTCGAGCTTTTGTATTTTAATAAATGTTGAGATTTGTGCATAAATGCCTTCTTGACTACCTTTTCAATGAGTTTGTTATGTCGAACAAACAACATGGTATTAATGGCATGCTATTATCTTTACATTTGCTCATAATAACATAACTGACATTATCAATGTATATTGAATTCCCAGCGTTTTCAAACTACATTATTGGGAAAAAAGTACAAGTACCATCAAATTTCAACATTCACGTTGATGTTACATGACAGATTCAACTTTGAAACAGTAGCATTATTTTAGCAAGAACTCACTAACGTGGCAGTAAAAGGAGAACGTCTCCGAGGTGCCGTTTTACCCATGTAAAACAATAGGATGGCCACATGCCGCTTGAAAACTCTCAGATTAATTGCCCCTCGTGACAAGACTCAAGCGCAGTCAAACTGTCACTCAGAGGAAAACAGAAAATGTTGAACAGGTGTTTGTAAATGTTATCAGTGGCTTACTCCCGCCTCAGGCAAACTATTAAATTTATTGTAAATTTGACTTGGACGAATGCGCTCTCGTTTGAGTTACTGACGAAAGCAAATAATGACTAACTCCCTTGAAACAATGAGGTCCTATCACGTTCTGTATAAATGTATAGACGACCTTCTGGTTTCTACACCGTCTCCGAGGAAGTACTTTGGAGTGGGTAGTACGTGACGCTATGCATGTTCACGTATGTGTTAGGTATAGTTCTAACTGAACGTCAGAGTCAAGATGAAAACAGAACATCTAGGATAGATACCAAGACTATGTATCGATATAATGATATCATCAGCGGATGCATCTAATTTGTTTTGATACAGTGGACGTAGTGTAGGGGTAGCTGACAAATGGTTTCATTCCACAAATGAATCTCGTGTGATTGCGTCATTTCGTTCCCTAATCAACACACTGGTGTCTAGCACACAATAGTGAACACGAGACAGAAGAAAGCGTGATCCTAAAAGATTAGATGATCTGTTGACTTAAGCAGAAACACACGTGACAATACAGGCGAGACAGTGAACCACTGACTGTTCGAGACACGGACAGTGTCACTGTATTAGTCTGGGCGGGGAACAAAACTTATCAACGCGTAAAACTGTCCTGTTTTAGCTGAAATTAAGGACAAGATGTCGTGAAAACAGAGGAAATAAAACGTGCCATCAGAAAGTTCTTCGGTTGCATGCTATTAAAGGATGGTGGATTCAGACAGGTTAAGCAAAGTTTCAGTATGAAACATAATATATCGTGCATTAATAAAGCAACAAGAATATGAAAGAAAACGGAATAAGTATTTCCATGTGTTTTTCATATTTCAAATTTCACTATCCTACGTAGATAAAATATTTTAGATTTAATCACTAGTCATACAATCACATCTGTGATTTATAGTTATTATGGCTGAAATACTGCCAAACAGACGTGATTTTTTAACTCACTCATATTTAAAAATTTACATTTATTGATGTGACATCTGACTCAATGCGTTTGAAACAGCTCGAGTATGACACATGCAAGCGTGACAATAGTTTCATATGCACACATTCCATCCCTCAACCACCCATTCACTCAACGTTCACACAAAGACTTGTTAGGTTAATTCAATTTGGTGCTTACAGAGCAGTTTCACCCAGCCTTTATCAGCATTAAGACGTTAACGTCATAGCATATGGTCCACTCTTCTCAAATCTTGGAATTATGGTATGGAATTGCAGAAAAACGGACCTTCCTTTCGGCAGATATTCCCCATTATTGTTGGACTGGTATGGCTTTTGTCCTGCTTGACACTATCCTATTAGTGACTGATACGCATCTAGACTCAGAAAGTATGGATATATATTATATTATATTAACGTCATAGCATATGGTCCACTCTTCTCAAATCTTGGAATTATGGTATGGAATTGCAGAAAAACGGACCTTCCTTTCGGCAGATATTCCCCATTATTGTTGGACTGGTATGGCTTTTGTCCTGCTTGACACTATCCTATTAGTGACTGATACGCATCTAGACTCAGAAAGTATGGAGACATAACCACCTGCAGCTGAAAGCTTAGAGTTCGGGAAGTTCCAGGTCAACGTTCAAGGTGAGTTAAAGATTAACTACCAGTATTTGTTAATACTCTTCACTCTACAGAACAAAGCAGCGTTGAAAACAATAGCTTCATATCCATCTCCACATGAGCCGATGTTGACTTTACTTACAGAAGTGTTCACAGAGTCTATTTACAATTTGGTGCTTACAGAGCAGTTTTCACTGGTATGGCTTTTGTCCTGCTTGACACTATCCTATTAGTGACTGATACGCATCTAGACTCAGAAAGTATGGAGACATAACCACCTGCAGCTGAAAGCTTAGAGTTCGGGAAGTTCCAGGTCAACGTTCAAGGTGAGTTAAAGATTAACTACCAGTATTTGTTAATACTCTTCACTCTACAGAACAAAGCAGCGTTGAAAACAATAGCTTCATATCCATCTCCACATGAGCCGATGTTGACTTTACTTACAGAAGTGTTCACAGAGTCTATTTCAAGAATAACCTTTTGCCGTGTGCCGACCCTGCCTTCGGTGCCTTTTGTTGCTAATTTTTGTTTCAGAGTCATTTCAAGGTTGTGGTGAGGTCTTCTGGAAAGGGACAGTGTGTAATCTCCTAATTCCACATATATGTATTATGTTATTTGCCCTTTCGTTACCTTGTGTCGCAAGTGCAACACGAGTCTCGTCTTTTAGAAATATGTGCATTCGTGATTTTCCATGCTGAAACTGCGGGCATGGACGTGGCAATTCTAGAAACATTTTCAGGGTCAAACGGGATTCTCCAAACCATCGTAGGTTTCCGACATGTCCAAGGGACGCAACTCTGAACAGTGAATTGTACAACACCTCTGACAACTGGGACACCCGTGACGTAGATGCAGGACTGTTATGTTGGGACATCACTTTGAATGAAGTGTTATGTCTATTCATTCTTCCCCGCGAATAAATTGCGAACAAATTGTGTCTACACTTTTTTCTAAGATTAAATTTCGAGCAAACTATTTTCATTTATTACATTTTCATCAATGAGAAGGGAGATTCGATTTGCGGACACATTCTATTTTATCTAAAATGAAAAATGATTGACACCAGTTCAACATTTGTGTACAAGAAGAATGATCAATCTGAAAAAAAACCCACTTTGTCAATTTTCAGTCATCAGTAACTTTAATCAACGTTCTTGGTTTTGGTTTTGGCTTAGTAAAAAGCAGAAAGGATGTTTGATGTTGGATCTTTGGATGAAATGATTCCGCATCTTCGTTCAGACTCGTCCACGAGTCTAGTCATGAACGTTTAAATTGCCATGGAAGTCTCTGTTATGTTTGTATAAATACTTGTTTTAGCATTACCCCGCCTATTTCCTTATAGCCAGGTAGAGAAAACGGATTAATCAAAATTCTCGCAGCATGTATTCAGTTTGTCCTTTTCATTTCATATGTAAACAAATTTGCATTCTAGTCCTGTAGATTAAGTTACTGCGGCATCCCTGAGTAAATGGACAGGGCGGAGCTACTAACCTTGGCGCACACCGTACTCCTCCAAGTCCAGGGTTTGCTCCTCTTCCAAATATTTTAATTTATCTTGTGTCTGGACAGTTTGTGCGCCTCCCTCTACACAACAACGGTTCCACAGAGTCAGTTTGTTGTCTGGAGATGTGGATTACACCCTGACTATTTCTATCCTTAGGGTGTATATTTGAAGCTTTGTGTGATCTTGGCATTGAGGTCGTTACTTTCTTCCTTGTTGTTTTTCTTTGTTTGACATTTTTTGTGACTGTAAAGGTTGCTGCGGCGACTTAGGGGACTGTGTTGCCACAACAATGGGGCCTTGCCATGTAAACAAGTGGCGATTTATGTTTTTAATAGGTTTCCTGGTAATAAAAAATATTGTTTGGGCTCACCCTTCCACCGTGTACAACGAAAGAAACCAGACCAACTGTATGTATACATATATATTCCATATTTTTTCTTTTAACATAGGAAGGTAAAGTGATGCAGCGAATGAGATCATAAACATTATTCTTTTGTATATCATATCAGGCAACAAGCGGCAAAATACCCGATCTGTGTGTCCATTTAAAGAACTTGAAAGTACAAACTATGAAATATTTTAAAGAAATTCCATAAAAATATTTTTGTGGTATCTACGTAAGCGTATTAGGGCCACGGTGAAAAATGTTTTTGGTGTCACTATCTCCTACGTAGGACTTACTATCTGCCACGTAGTACTTAATATAGTCTTCAAAAAAGCAGGGGATCTTCATTTTTTTATTTACGATTAAACATATTGAGGAGATTCATCGAAGTCAATCAATGTTGATATGATATTATTGAATGTTTTGAGAGTCCATCATCATTTGCACTTCCTAACAACCATAGTTGTTTGGAATGTATTTTGAAAGATGATTGGTGGATGGCATGTAATTTGCATGCATACGATTTTCATGAAGGAAAGAAAAAAGAAACAAACACTAGAAACAAACACTAGCAAATGTGTGATGCAAGATGAGTGTCAAATTTAATGTTCTAATTGATTTCTCGACCTTCTTGACAAAACGTCAAAATCAAGAATGGGACCCCATGCACGTGTATGGGGCTACTGCGTTGTGCACGTGCATATCATGCGTTGTGTCCTTGAAACGTGTGTTAACGTTTACAGTTCCTATCCAAATTGAAAGCTCAGGTTCCCCTACGTATTTTGAAGAGTATATATCCTTTTAAAGGTTCAGATTATATGAAGTGTGGTTATTGAGAAATGTTTGGTTATGCAGGACGTTAGACAGTAGAAATGCACGTTAATGCATATTTATGTCACTAACGCAGTGTTACTACACGGTGTTATTGTGGTGTGTGTGTGTGTGTGTGTGTGTTACGTTTGGGTGACGTGGACCTTGATCTAATTGCAGTTATGGGTATACACACACGCACTCACGCACGCACACGCACAGAGGAGGGGGGCACAGTTTCCGATATGAAATTCTCGTTATGACACGTCTTCCGAAAGTTTTTCTTGTCTTCATATGAGGCCAGGTTGGATCAGATATAACGCTCGTTTGCGGTTTGTTTTTGTCGTAATCGTTTACAAGGTGACTTGACTCGTGTGGAAAAGTGTTAACTTGAATGCGGTGTAAAGAAATACGGAATTAATAGAAGGCAAAAGATTGTCATTATAATTGCTTGTATAAGTATAAGGATATAAGTACGCGTGGACTGCCACCGATAGACAAGTCTGTGCACGCAGATTATGACTAATGCGCAACGACATCTGAAATATCCAGCGCATAATAGAAAAATGTAACTGCAAGGCGTAACAATAGGGCAAACTGAATGCGAGGCAGTAAAGTACAACAGTCGGTAAAACACATGAAAGTAATATGCAACAAGTATACTACTCATCAAAAGTCTAGACCCTCTTAAAACACCCACTATATATTATATATGTATACAGCTGTAAGAATGAAGATTTTATGGATATCAACTTCTTTATATGAGAACACAACGTTTCGGAGTTAATGCTTACTCCTTCATCAGGTGATAGTTAATGGGGTACTGAGCTATATTTATATGTACAGGTAAAACAATAACAAAGTAACAAGTGGAATGAATTAACGAAAGCTGGAAGCCAGTATAAACAAGCGCTGATTGGAACCCGACAGTTATGATAACAATGATAGGAGCCAATGGTAATATATTACAGATGATGGGATGTGTTTACATAACACAGGTAGGGGGTAAGGACGATGTACATGATTGGGGATAAGGATGGAAGCCAATGGTGATACATTACGCATGATAGGATGATGTGTTCTCATATAAAGAAGTTGATATCCATAAAATCTTCATTCTTATGCATTTCACTTCTAAATGCCCTTCAAAGACTTAGATCTTGTAATTATCTATTTTAAAACAAGACATTATCAAATTGCATAACTCTTGACTTAGTAGGAAACAGAACTGCAAATTATATCTCTTGGTTATATGAAACAAAATCAGAACCCCTACTTTAACCACCTGTTTTCACTTGGAGCCATTAGTGGGCATTGAATCATCTGACACATGTGATTGGATGAGTTTGTGTAAGATAATAGTGCTTCTAAATATCATATATACATCCATTGAGTATTCAACCATAACATAAAATATTTAGTGCTGTCTTTTTAACCGGTTACATGTATGTACAACTGCTGAATGTGTTCTCAGAAACTGAACAACTTAAGGTGGTCATGTTTTTGTTATTATATTGTTGCTCTCAGGCAAGACTATCCACTCATCCATTTAATGGCTGTTAATACTTTAGTTAATTTTACATAACACATGGTTGGGAATAAGGATGATGTACATGACTACATGAGGGTTGGTGGGCATGTTTATATGGGGGTTGATGATGTACAAACACAAGTAGATAAGGATGTACACGGGTATATTGGCAATACATGAATTACATAGATAGAATGTACACAGATAGAAGAGATTAATTTATCAATAAGTCCCAGGCACTTGGTAGGTACACTCCTTGGTCACGGTTGATTGCTGGTTTCTGTCTCCGGATCTCGATGGCTTCTTGCAGTTTCCTTTGGCGCCAGTTGTTGTTGTTGGTAGATAGTATCCTAGTGTCCTCCCATCGGATTGAATGTCCAGGGTTCTTGAGAATGTGTTCAGAGATGGCCGATTTCTGGTCGAGTTTGCTGACAGAGGTCTGGTGTTCCTTTATTCTGGTGTTGATTGGTCTCAGCGTTTCTCCAATGTATAGGTCGCCACAGTTGCAAAGGATCTGGTAAATGCATCCTCTGGGGTTAGGGTGTTCACAGCTGGGTCCTTTACCGTTGGCTTTTAGGTAGGTCTTGATGGTCTTGCCACTGGAGAAGGTGACATCGATGCTGGCTTTGGTCTTAATGAGGCGTGATATTTGATGACTGATGGGGCCAAGGTAGGGTATGGTTACTCTGATGGGTGATGGAGAAAAAGGCTTGAGGCGAGGTTCTCGGTCCTTGAGGGTCTTGTTGATGGTGGCTGTGACGAGCTGGGGAGGGTAACCGTTTAGTGTGGTGAATGTCTTTCTGAGGTGGTCCAGTTCATTGTTTAGGGCATCAGGACGGCAAAGGGCTTTGGCACGTCTGGTAAGGGTGGCGATGATAGCTTGCTTGATCTGAGGATGGTGGCAGGAGTGGATGTACTGGTCGGTGTGCGTCGGCTTGCGGTATACTGAGGTTCTGAGTCCATCGTCTGTGGTGTGGAGGGAAACATCAAGGAAGGGCAGGTGTTGGTTGGTCTCAGTCTCCATGGTGAACTTGATTCTTGGATGTTGGCGTTGAGGTGGTTGAGGAGCTCGCTGGGGTCGTTGTCATTGGCGATGGTGGTGAAGGTGTCGTCGACTTTGCGGTACCAACAGAGGGGCTGGAACGGAGCTGTGGAGAGGGCTGCTTCCTCGAAGGAGGTCATGAAGATTTCTGTAATGAGAGGAGAAAGAGGTGAGCCCATGGGGAGACCGTGGATCTGCTTGTATATCTTACCATTAAATGTGAAGTAGGAGGTGTCAAAGCAGCTGCGGGCGAGGTTGATGATGCTGTCTATGGTGAGGTGGGTGTCCAAGTCATCTATCCTGTTGACTAACTTGCTGCGAAGGATGTCCAGGGCTTCTTCTAGTGGGATGTTGGTAAAGAGGTCCACGACGTCGTAGCTGACCATGGTGCCTGTGAGGTTGGATTCTTTCAGCTGGTTGACAAAGGATGAGGAGTCGCTAATGTAGGACTTGCCATCTTTGCCAAATGGAGCGAGGAGACGTGAGAGGAACTGGGCGGTGTTGTAGAAAACTGAACCTCTGGAGCAGACTAGGATCCGGGCTTTGGGCGGGTTCTTGTGGATCGTGATGGTAGCTCTTCCGTATGGGGCTTGGGAGTTGATAGGGTTCAGCTGGTTGAAGATGACGTCGTTGATTTCTCTGTTCTCATGAAGGTCCTTCAGGGTTTTCTTGTGTTGTCTTTCCAGTCTGGCCGTCGGATCTCTCTTGATGTTGAGGTAGGTGGTGGTGTCTGAGAGGCTGTTGTTGACCAGCTGGAGCCTGCTGCCTTGCCCTTGTCAGCTTCGGTGATGGTGATGGTGTCATCCTTCTTGAGTTCGGTCTGTCTCTCTTGGTGCGTGAGGTTGGAGCGGGGCTTGGGAGCTTGCTTGATGGTGTCTATAATCTGGTGTCGGCGATAGTCTACGTTGCCATTGGGAGCCAGTTGTTGAAGTCCACTTTCAATGCTGGTGATGAAGGCATCTGTGTTGATCTTGGCGGTGACTGGGACATACTTCAGGCCTTTGGCAAGGAGGGACGTCTGAGATGGTGTGAGAATGTTTACTGCTGAGGTTGATGACTGTCATGGGGTTGGTGGTGTTGTTACCTTCAGGAATGTTGGAGGTGGGAGGGCGTTGTAACTGGGTGAACTTGGTGATGTGGGTAGTTTTCACTTTCTCATGGAGGTGCTGCTTTTTCACCAAGCTGAATCATTTCCTACGTAGGACTTAGCATCTCCTACATAGGAGATATTAAGTCCTACGTAGGAGATAACGAGACTAAAAAAAATTTCACTATGGCCCTAATACGCTTCCGTAGGTATCGGCAAAATAGGTCCAGAAAGGTAAACAACGGTAGAGTATTCCCAGCCGGTCAAGTCCCAGGAACCCCACTGGGTCGAAAGAGGAAAGTAACTTCAGTTTCAGCGACGTCACTCGCTGATAATGTTCTCAGTTCTTGGTTTGCATATTCCACTCTCAGTTCGCTGTGTCATGATAATATACTTGGGATTTGTTGCGATACGCAGCAAGAAATCATATACTGGGCCGTCACAAACATATACGTTGACAAAGCAATCGTTATCCTCTGAAAGGGAAATAAACACCTTAACGCTTCAGTCGTATGTTTTTGATAAACAAACAATCTTTCTTGTCAACACTCAGTATTCCACTACACACGCCCCACATTACAACACCTGTCTACACAGCACCACCTCTAGCACCGTAACAACGTACACACCACCACATCGGGTCCCACCCCACACCCCACATTACAACACCTGTCTACACAGCACCACCTCTAGCACCGTACCGCAAATAACTACGTACGCACCACCACATCAGGTCCAAAACCACACCACACCACACCACACCACACCACACCACACCACACCACACCACACCACACCACACCGCGCCAATGTACGCCACGACATGCAATACCACACAACACCACATCTCCACAGCCATGATCTCACGTCCATGCACTTGATAGTCATAGTTTAGTTGGCCACATGAAGTCAAGACTCAAGAAGTCGAGAGTGTGGTGCATCTGTTTCAATGTTTCATTAGTCTGTCGAGTCGTAGTATTACTACATTATCTGCTGCTCTCGTCTCACCCTGCTCCACGTTCCTCTCCAGTTCCATGTATGATACTAGCCATGGTCTGACATACACCAGCAAGGCCTTTCATCACATTCGCGGGTACTGATTTGTCACCGCTAGCCGAGTGTGTAAATATTTGAGAATCGCACTGAACTGCGTGGTCAATCCATAAATATACAATTTGCATGTTGGGCGCGTGAGTGAGTGATTCAGTGGGTCTGTGAGTGAGTGAGGGAGCCAGTGGTTCCACGAAGAATTTCTTTGATGGCGTGGGTACGTGAGTGAGTGAATATTGTGTTCTGGGGCACTGCTGCGTCTCCATGAACTAACTCATTTTAAGGTCGTCACAAACAATCTTGCGGGTCCTTGGAGAGTGAGAGAAGTGGAGTTCGTCTTGTACCTACAAGACTGACCACTGTTGCACATGTGAATAGTAATATCCCAATACTGCCTTTGTTACTGTGTTTCATACTGATAGTGTCACCCCTGGAGGTTGAACTGTAGCCTGTGAGCCACTGTCAATCCAATTTCTTTCTTGTAAATTGTAAACCTAGTTTATTTTATGATACAGTTGTTAATTGTAAAACATTTCTTTGCTTCTCGCTGGATTCTTTTCACAATAATTTATTGTACAGATTTCAAGACCGTTGTTTCAACTTGAAAACAGACATGTTGCGCTAAAAGGGATAGCAGGATATTGTTCTTTTCAACAGCATATGTGAGATTGATTGTATATTCAGCCAGTCGCTCACAAACAAAACGTGTGTCCGTGTTCATATCATCACTGACACATATTCAGTGGGAATGACAAAAACACCGCCTGACAAGATTGTAGATACTTCCTGAAAGTCATGCTGCATTGTGCGTGTATGAAACAACCACGTCGAAATTAAATTGGTCCACATATCGTTACCTCAACTGGATAATATCGATTATATTCACATCATTACTGACGCACACTCAACGGAAACCCACCAGCTTTGACCATTACAGTGGTTTTCCTTTCATTTGATCTGAAGGATATCATTGAAATGTGATTATTATTGTCAGACTACATCTTTGGTACCTTTTAAACAAATGTATTTAAAGGGATTAGATTTGAGTCCTTTGTAATCAAACGTACATTGACAATGATGGCCTGATATGTGCTCTGCACTGAAGTAGCCCACACCCTGGTGCGTTGCGTTAGGGCCAACACCCCCCCCCCCCCCCCCCCCCTTAATGACTTAATGAGTCACATGACTGGTATGTTAGCCCCAAAGCCTAAAAGTACTTGTATGCCTCTATTGAAGTATTGAAGTAAGAAACCGTGGATATTCCCTCTGAGGATGTGTTACGTACAAAGTAGCATCCAGCCTGAAGGTACTTATAGAGCTAGACCATGCACTCCAAAGTGTAAGTCTTAGCTCAGAATTTTCTTAGCGAGTTAATGGGTATTCTTAAAACAGACATTCAAACAACTTTTAATGAAAATGTTTTGTTACTTGAGACGCAAATCTGACCATGCCACGCCGTCTCTGAGAAACAGATACCTTTTGGCCCCACCTCCGGCGTGCAGCACTCAGTTGAAAACTAAATGTTGACTGAAAATTTGTAAATCTGATTTCTTATAAGTGCTTATAATGGTAATGTTGGGTTAACACACGCTTCGTGAAGAACTGTGTACCTTGGTCAGTCGAGGCGCCTGTAAAATCTGTTTTGAAGCTAGCATTGTCACAATGAGAGGAAACACGAAGTAACATTCATATAAATAAGTTGCGCAGTTAATTAGATATGTTAGACGTGTCAATTACATGCGAGGACAATCTCGGGCATTTACACATTGGGAAAGAATTGGTACAGCAACACCAGAATGTAGAATCGATGGTATTCCCTTCAACAGCAGAGTCGACCTGACCAAGACGTTGTTTTAAACACAAACGTAATTTCCTGATGGGTGTTATGGCTTGACAAGAACAGTTTTTCCAAGATGAAGAAAAAACGAACATCCTAACATTTCACATGAACATTTTCAGCAAAGACATGGCCTTTTCACACATAAACATCTCACGTACACATATTTTACATAGGTTTGTCCCCTTTACCCCAAAGGGAATTTGTTTTTGAGGATAGTCAAGACTGAGGATGAATTAATTTAACGTTGACGTTCTATATTGATCAGACAGTTAACCGTTTATTTATGTGAATGTTATTTGCTTGATTGTTGCCTTACACATAATCAGGATGACAAATACGTACTGGAGAGCTGTTGGCGAAAGGTTTCACCAGACGTCTTTCCCGTATGCGCTGTCCGTCCCTTGCTGAACCACTTCAAATCAAACCGCCCCCATCTTTCTCCTCTACAAGTGTGGTGGGGTGTCAGTATATACCCACTCGAGTGAGCCACAACATCACAGAGTGGCAACTTGGGGGAGGACAGCCCGATGTGATACCGGTTGCACACTTTGTCCAGCTACTTGAAACACTCCGGCACACTCAAATGTGCTACAATCACGTTACACACATGTACCGCAGGCACGTCAGATAAATGTATCATAGTCATGTGACACACATGTACTACACTCACGTGACACATATGCACTACAGTTATGTGACATATATGTACTACAATCATGTGACACGCATGTACTACAGTCATGTAACACACGTACTACAGTCACGTGACACATATGTACTACAGGTACGTTACATATTATGTACTACAGGCACGTGGCACACATGTGCTACTGGCAAGTTACACACAATACTGCAGTCAGGTGATTCATATGTACCCTAGGCACTTTACATATATGTACTACAGGTACGTTACACAGAATACTGCAGTGACGGGACACATGTGTACTACAGGCACGTTACACAGAATACTGCAGTGACGGGACACATGTGTACTACAGGCACGTTACACAGAATACTGCAGTGACGGGACACATGTGTACTACAGGCACGTGTTAATAACTATTCACTACTAATTCTATTATGTTGTCATAGTATTCCTGTTAGCTACTGGTATCATGTTGTCATAGCATTGTGACGTCATAAGCATTGTGAGGTCATGGGCAGAGTTAACAATTAAGCCCTACTGTTCAGCTCAGCTCAACCTGATGAGGGGCTAGGATAAGCCCCGAACGTCGTGAAATAAACTCAAGAAGTTGCTATCCATAGCACATATGTTTCTACAGGTACGTTACGGATAATGCTGCAGTCAGAAAACCAAGACTTTGGTGAGTTGATATTATATTTGTGACCCATTACTTCAGATTTGACTCAGCTGCATCGTAGTTGAATCTTTGTATCTTGATATTCGGTCAGTGCATAATATTAGATATTTTAGACTTATCTGTGTTATAGGTTGCTGGTTCTGGAATTTCATACACCTTTTGTCACGGCAAATTATTAAACGTAACAGTATGTACTACAGGTACGTTACACACAATACTGCAGTCACGGGACACATATGTACTACAGGCACGTTACACATATGCACTACAGTCACGTTACTCATATGTACTGTCTATGCACCTTACATACAATACTGTAGTCGCGTGATACATATGTACTACAGGCACGTTACACATAATAATGCAGTCACGTGACTTATATACTACAGGCACAGTACACAGATGTACCAGGGGCACGTTACACATAATACCACAGCCATGTTACACATATGTACTAAGATACACAAATGTGCTATAGTTACTTTTCACATATGTGCCATTGTCATGTTATGCATATTTGCTACAGTCACGTTACATACAGGTGCTAGAGTCAAGTTACACACGTGTAACACAGTAACAAACATGTAAACAGTAATATTCCCGAAGTGCTGCTCCTTGGATTACCACATCCCTGACCAGGGAACTCTGAAAGATCCTTGTACTGAACACACGTCTCACGCACCGATATACCCTGTAACCAAGAAAAGTCACACAAATAACAGCAGTCCCAGCTGCAGTGCTCATCTCACGTTATTTTTGTCTTCAAACGTCTTTGTCTGAGACAAATTTTCTTCTTTTTCTTTTTTTAAAAAAAAATACATATTCCTTAATGAGAAGCGTTTTCTTTCAGTATTTCACTGTAATGTATAAGAAAAGTGATTTCGCAACCCAAATGATTGTAAATTCATAATCAAATAATCGTTTGATATTCTAAATTAGATAACGTTCTAACCTTTTAATCCACTAGACATCAACATCTCAAAAAATAATTTTCAATATCAATGATTAAGTTAGCAAGCTCAGCCACGGGGGTTGGACCAGGCACAAAGATGCAGAAGGGCGAATAAAGACTGCCCCCCTTGAGGGCTTGATGTCCTCTGCCAGTTAATCTAATCTACCTCGACCTTTTAGAGAAAACATTGCAATTGATTTTCTCAGAGTAAGAATCAATTAAGCTTTCTACTGCAATCTTTCGCCGCTTTGGGTAAGCGGGGATGAAAGAAGCGATATTTACCTAGAAATGTATAATCGCTTGCGTTATTGTTGAGGGTACGTTAGCTGAGAGGCTTTCGAGGTTTGACTGACAAGTGAGTGAATACACGACTGCCGGACTCGGACACGCGGTCAAAGATAGCCCTCATCTGATATGCCTCTGTCCTGATCATATGAATAATAACCAACCAATACATCATCTGGGTTGGGACGGTTTCAGAAGGTGATAACATTATCCGTCTCACTGACAACCGCTTCCGTCCAAAGCCTCTAAATAGACCTAATTGATGCCGTTGACAACAAAACTATATGCAGTTGGCGATTAAATGTAATTATTAGGGCAAATTTCGAAAATGAATCACTTCACGAGAAATTCATGAGGACATATTCACTTAATCTTTGACACTGCGTGGGCGTTCATTGATTAAATTGTAGTTTGCGTGGGCTGTGTATTTAATTGTTTGGTCTTTTATGGTGAGAGATCACAAGACATTATTCCAATCAAAGTTCCCTCAATGCTGATGCATTTATGTTTCTTATTAAGTTTACAAATCACGCATCGTATATGGTCTTAGCAATTGCAGTTGTTTGAGTGCAAGTTGAAACTACACAGCATGCGAAGTATTGATAATGTGTGTATTTATAGATTTGGTAAAGTACAATTTCTGCGTTTTTATAGCAACGTGTTAACAGAAAGCAAACACATTCGTACTGATGTTGTTATCGCGAGAATGTTTCAGACATGGAATATATTTACTTGGAACAGGATCATATTGTCATATAATCCTTCGCCAAACACACACCAAAGATCAGCGTGAGTGTCTGGGTTTTTTTTGCTTGTTTGTTTGTTTTTGTTTTGTTTTTTTTGTTTTTTTTTTGTTTTTTGGTTTTGTCTTGTTTTTGTCAGTTTTTGCAGGTTGCACTGCTAGACTGCCACACTTCAAGCCATTCTACACGCATGCAATCTAGAGTAGAAATGGACAACGATCAATCCCGCAAACCTCTCTGTCCCATCCTCGCCCTCGTTAAAATAGTTTCGGTTGGAAATCGTTTCAGATTGTAACCATACTCACAGCTGCTCACAGCTCTAATGTGTACAAAACGCCCATGAGGGAACCACTTCTTTTGGGATGTTGCTGGTCCCAGAGTCAGAGGTTGTATAAGAAATACTGCATTTTAAACATAACCCCTGTATGCATTGACTTACCTTTCTTCATGTTATGGCCCACGCAAGATCAGTTTAGTGAGAAAGGAAGTCAAAGTCTCACGGTTCCCTATATGAGAAATACACAACACCTTACAGGTCCAACACAGTAGTCCAACACCTTAGAGGTCCAACACAGCAGTCCAACACCTTAGAGGTCCAACACAGCAGTCCAACACAGCAGTCCAACACAGCAGTCCAACACAACAGTCGAACAACTTACACTTCGGGTCTCCTACACACACTACAGCTCTAAACCTGACACAGCAGGCCAACACAACAGTCGAACAACTTACACTTCGGGTCTCCTACACACACTACAGCTCTAAACCTGACACAGCAGGCCAACACAACAGTCGAACAACTTACACTTCGGGTCTCCTACACACACAGCCCTAAACCTGACACAGCAGTCCAACACAACAGTCCAACACCTTACACTTCGGGTCTCCTACACACACTACAGCCCTAAACCTGACACAGCAGTCCAACACAACAGTCCAACACCTTACACTTCGGGTCTCCTACACACACTACAGCTCTAAACCTGACACAGCAGTCCAACAAAGCAGTCCAACACAGCAGTCCAACACCTTTCACTTCAGGCCTCTTACCCACACTACATCCCTAAACCTGACACAGACGTTCAAACACCACACACTCAGGCGTTCTTTCTAAAATTTCTCTGACCCCAAAATTATAGTTATTAATCATACTCATATTGTTATCCCTAGGGATTTTCAGGTACATCTATTAGTCGCCTTAATGTCTCCACTATCATTAATATATCAAATTCATACACACTATATTTATAGCTATGATTTTTAATGCTCTGCAGACAAATTAGTAACATGAGAATCTGCGAGTGTTATATAGCGTTGAACTATTTCTCGGTTTGCTTCCAGACATACTGGAGGTTAAATATAGCAATATCGAGCAATAACAAGTGACATTTCTGATTTACTATAGATGGGACTTACAGTTATATGTGCATTGTGTAAACAGCACTGCTTACCAAAATATTATTACATAAAGGTAAAAACATTATTTGTGGTTTTACGCTTAATAACTATTTAACTGTGGACAGGATAATATCGCAATCTGTACGATTGGACTCTACGCATCATGACACGATCTTAAAGAGATGTGGTGTCAAAGATCAGTTCATAAATTCAGAATGGTGTGTGTCCACCGTTGGCGTTGACGCCGCATAGACGACACTCAGTGATTGAAGAAAGCTGGGGGAATGTTGTTCCATGTCTGAACCAACGCTTGTCCCAATTCAGCTTACGTCAGTGGCTCATTCCAGACCTGCCTTAACGTCTCTCCATCTCACTTGATAACAGCGTGTCCGGAGAAACAGCTGACCAAGAGAGTACAGGAATGTTCTACTGTCTCAGGAAATCGGTCACAGGCAAAGCAGTCATTTTATGTCACGTGAATGTATACACCAGGTCAGATGTCCAGTGAGACACACAGTGTGTGCCTCACATTATAAAATATAACATTAATATATAAAATGAGTATCATAAACTACCGGACCAAAGAAACTTATCACCTGATGTTGTGGTTCATAAGACCCGTGAAGGTCCCGGGGGTAGAATATGCCTTCAGCAACCCATGCTTTCCAGAAAAGGCGACTCAGCTTGTCGTAAGAGGCGACTAACGGGATCGGGTGGTCAGGTTCGCTGACTTGGTTGACACATGTCATCGGTTCCCATTTGCGCAGATCGATGCTCATGTTGTTGATCACTGGATTGTCTGGTCCAAACTCGATTATTTACAGACCGCCGCCATATAGCTGGAATATTGCTGAATGCGGCGTAAAACTAAACTCCCTCACTCCCTCCCCCTTGTGGTTCATAAAGGAAGCATCAAGACATATGTGGTAGGTATATTGTTTATTATACAAAATGTAACCATTTACCAAGCTTGAAACAGAATCACCAAAGTGCAGTCGATAGTAATCTGTTTGAGTGGCATTTAGAAGTTGAGGTGACCAGATTGCTATCAAATAGGACAAATTGTTATGGATAACAACTTCTTTATTGCGTGATTGCGACGATCATCATTCCTGCTTGACAACGGTACAAGAATCTGTATGGAAACGTTGCAATCACGCAATAATGAAGCTGTTATCCATAACAATTTGTCCTATTTGATGGTAATCTGGTCACGGAATCAAGCATACGAGACGTGAGGTAAAATGAAACGCTACCCAATCACTGATCACTCACAAGAAGTGTTTCAAGTCACATTATGGAACTGCCCAAGCCTTCAGTGGCGTGTGTGACAACCCCTTGACGTAATAAATGACATTAGTCGCCGAATGACGTCAGCAGGAATACTGAGCCACAGATCCAAGAGAACTTGTTCCAGATGTTGTCGATTTGCTGGTGGATGTTCACGTTGCCGCAACTGTCTGTCAAGATGATCTCAGAGATGCTCTTTCGTTTACTTATCCGGAGATCGTCCTGGCCAGGACAATATGTTGAATCGACTCTGCTCTGTAAACAGAACTCTCTCCTAATCATGTCGCTGCAACGAACGTACAGTTCGAGCCAACTGTAACCTGCATTGACAGCGTTGACACTTCAAGGCCATTCTACGAAAGCGACAGTGAGCCCTGCTGCCAGCCATACGGAGTGGTCTAAGTACGGTTCGTCTGCTCATGAGGTGTCCCAATGCCGTCCCGCCGCTGAGGTCGCCATGAGGAATCTGTTCTGCATTTGTATTAACCCCTGATCTCTGCCCGTTCTTTGACGGCCTTGAGTCTTGCCTGTCTGTTGTTAACGGCTCAACATGTTGCTGACTGTTGCTTCTCTGCAATTGCAGACTTTTGCTATGTGGCTTTGTGAGGCATTTCTACCAGTGGCTCTGTCACATTCGTCTTGTGAAAATATCAGGATTTCTACGATGCTCTTATTGACACTGCATGGTTGCACTGTTCCACACCTTTATTTATGCATCAATTGTGCACGGGAATATTGAGCAAAGTCCGTTTATGTTGTTTAAGGAATTTGTTATGAAATTCGAAATTCACTTAATCGAGGACTCATGCCTTGCTACAAGACCATAGAATGTGTTTGGGTGAATGTTTTCTGGTAACATTTCACTCTATGGCAGTATCTGTAATTGCGAAAACGTTAATTTGAAAGTGATAAGTTCCTCTTGCCCTGAAGTGTACGTCCACGCAACACGCGTGTCACGTGGGCGGGCATTATCTTGCTGAAAACTGACGTTTCGTCTCTTTCCTTGAATGAACGGTCGCACATGGTCTGATCCTTGTATCACAGACCTGACAGACGGCCATCCACAATGACAAGTTGTGTTCGACCATGACATGTGATGTTCCCCTACCATAACCTTTTCCCACAGCACATAGTTCACCTCACCGTCTGTACATCCTTAGCCTGGCATCTGAGCTGTAGTCTTCTGTAGATTCTGTATGCACCAGGAAAGTAGAGCCCATCGGTGAACTGTCGGTATTGTAGGCCCTCGGGGGCGGATGTTGTGCTCCCTCAGTTCGTTCCGTACAGTCCTGAATCTGACTGGACGTAAGCCAGGAATGGTCCGAACAGTCAAACTGGCAGTCTGGAATCGATTCACTAGGTGGGTCAGTAGGATGTGGTTGTCTTCGTGGCGCTACTTCACGCGTGGACGGTCGGTCACAAATTGCACGTGCCACGCGCGATACCTGACATCAATTTTCATACAAAGTGCTTTGCGACATGTTTATTTGGGATTATAATTATCTCTAATAACTGTTATTTTACACAATAACACGCGTCAACCAAACCGTTTATTATTATTATGCCGTTCTAAGAGAGATCACATTGCATGTTTGTGATCTTTATAAAGGTCTAAGTTTACTGCAGTACACACTTGTCAGACTTATCGAGACTATGGCTTAACAGATAATAAGCAGTGGTTCAAGCTACTGAAGGCTATCATAAGCGCAAACAAACTGCGCCGCGCCATTTCCTTTATAGATAGTAATCTACCCTGCTGCATTCTGACGGACGGACAATTAGAGCGATTGTCAGCTGTCAATAGTGGAGTAAAACAATAATCTACGTCATCTTCTTACTCCATGTGCATAAGAAGGGGGCCATCACTGCACCATCACTGCGTCATCACTGCAGTTAACCGTCATTCTTTGGGCGTCAGCTCTGACATGTATTACATAACAGTGTCCTAAAATCAATTACAACAGGTTGGACTGAATGTGTCTGTGTATTGACGGCGATGTGGATGTGACAGACACTTGTTGATGAGCAGTGACTTTTCAGGACCTGTCAACCATACAATTCCATGGCATCAGTCAGGTTCGCTAGGCAAAACTTTGAATTGTTCAGAGTCGAATACGAATCACTTAGTGGCAAAGTGGTATAGAATATAATACCTATATGTTTACGACTCGAATATGGAGGTAGTATGCAGGTTGCATGCAACATGTCAACTGTGGTCCAAAACCGCGAAAAGCGTTTTGTCGCAGACGTAAGAAAGTAGTGGGAGATCGTCATTGATTGCGTCCATCAAAAGTTTCCTGGAACTATTGGTAAGCTAAGAAGAACCGTAGCGGACCTTCAGAACTAACAATCAGATGGACAAGATACAGTTATCACACACCATGTCAATTAACAACAAGCACGATAATCATCAACCAGTTGTGTATTCACATTCAACGGCCAGTTGGAAAACGAAAGTGTCATAGTATGAGTGAACGTATGTGAAATATAGAAATCAAACCCTCACTATATACTGAAGAACTTTGAAAACGTGATATTAATTTTTAAAATGTACCAAATGCAAAATGAGATATCCAAAGTTTGAAATGCTTAAAGAAAAACGAGGTTTTACTGACTTTTCTCGTTCAAATCCACTTCATGTTGTTGGAGATAGGCAGAGTTGCTAAAACACAACTTCTCATTACGTTGATAATACAATGAGATTGTGAAATGCACGTTCATTGCGTGAGGTGCCATGCATTTAATGCAGGGGAGTCAGTGGGAGAGCAGTAATTTGAGACAATGCCAAGGCTGACATTACAAGAATGAGAACTTACTCTTGGCCTGGTCGAAGCAGGACTACACAAACAGCTGTTTCCAGGCGTCTCCATGTTAACCAGTCAGCCGCCTTGTCAGCAGACATCAGCAAACAGGAAGTGCTGCAGACAGACCCAGACCAGGTCAACTTCCGGTGACGATTGCTGGACAACAACAGCGAACACGATAGGCAGACATGGGAGACGGATCCACCCCATAACAGTCCGACGGCTCATGAGACAAAGAGGTTACGTTCCCGACGTCCCTACCGTGGTCCCATCTTGAAGCTTCGACACCGCCGCCAATTTGAACACCGGTATGGACGTCAACCACGGCTTTTCTTCCGTAGACTTGTGTTCTCTGACTAGTAAAGGTACTGTGTGTCCTTTGTTGATGGAAGAGAACGGGTATATCGGCGACATGGTGAACCAATGCATGTGTCAGACAGTGAGATTGCTTCGGTATTGGCAGTGTGATGGTTTGGGGATCACTAAACGCAGGTTTCAGGGGTGATCTTCATGCTATCCAGGACGATATCACAGTACAGCACTATGTGGATGAAATTCTAAGGGATGAAGTCGTTCCTTTGCTGCGCCGTCATTAACGGCATGTGTACAGACGTCCGATACCGCCAGCCAAAATTGCAGATTTGACCTTGGCCATGCATAAGAATGGAAGAATATTCCTATGGCGTTTTTCACTCGTCTCTGTGACTCTATGCCTCAGCGTGTCCATACTTGTGCCAGGGCTGATGGAGGACACACAACATACTGACTGTTGATATGGGAATACTACCAAAAGCAGTAATATTTGATTTCATCTCATGTCTTATTTTATTCTTTTTCGTATCAAACTCTGCTATGCGTTTTCAAAGTTTCTCAGTATATATTCAAGGACAAACATGGGGCTAAATGTCATGTTAGAAGTGCATCTCCCATGAAAACTTGCAAGTTTGCGATGAATATATGTGTTACATTTTACCATACACAATTTCTGGGTCCATATATCATGTATTACCTCTTGTGTTGGTTATCTTATGCATATGTAAAGAGATAAGAACGAGGTGTAGATTACCCGTATATCTACTCTGGCACGGATCAACATCTACCCACCACCTATTCTGGTGGAGAAAATAACTGGAGTGTGATAATACCCCAAGACCAAAATGTTCAATTTTTTCCTTTCGTTTTCTTCTTTTTGCTTCACTTGAAAAAGCATCCGATAAAGAGGTTTTCAATGTAATGTCAATTTCCGTTACTTTCACACTGAGTAGGAGTGAGCTCGAATTTGTGTCAGGCTGTCTAATACAGAACACATATTTCATCGAAATGTGGAATTGTCCTCGTTCCTCGGGTTACAAGAACAGCTACTAAAACATTTCTATTTCAAATTAGACATGTTACTTGGCAAGAACTGGTATTGTAATCGACAACAACCAGTCTCTGTCCGTGAATATACCATTAGCGTCCCCACGTTTGACGATAAAGAAACTTATTGCAACGAGAACACAATCACTGAAATAAATACTTCAACATAAGATTATCATTTTCAAGCGATGATAGTTTTGGTTGTGTTTTCTTAAGTTTTGTCTGATTTGCGGTTTGGCACTTTCAAAGTTATCATGGTTTCAAATTGAAAACTTGACAGGTTTGTCGCACAGTAAATAAAAAAACCTCAGATATTGTCATCAACAAGACGGTATTAAAAATAGGTATCGGCAAAAAGTTCCAGTGAGCTCCGTTCTTCAGTTCATCATTTATATCACTTAATCTCATCAAAATAAAAAAGCCAATTCATGAAGACATGATATCCAATCAATCAGAGCACAGCATACGTAAAAATGCAACCTGCACCAACACGAGGCATCCCGCATGACAGTTACGAGCTGTAACAGAACACACATTTTAAATGCCACAAACTTCGATAACCATTTGAAAGCACTGCTGTGTCATCGTGGCCATTCATTGCAAAAGCCAGAATCTAATCGTTCAGGATGAGATGACATAGCCTGTTAGTTAAAGCGCTCACCTACAACGCCTCAGTCCCGGTTTTATTCTAAGCGTGGGTATGTGTGAAGCCTATTAGTGGTGTCCTCCGAAGTAAGTTATGGAATTAGCCTCTGCTATATTGCGGTTTCGTTCTATATTTGCTCATTTTACTTTAACCCTCTAGCAGAGTTCAACCTTGGATAAGATCCCGCTGTGTTAAACATCCATTCCTACTCGGCTGTATGAACGTTTTGTGCTGACATGATTTTCTAATGTTATCTGATCACAAAGAACATACACCATAAGGATGAGACGTGGCTCTAATCCGTGTTAGCTAGGTTCCTGTTCTTCTTATACCTTATCTGTGCGAGCTGATGTAGCAGTCGACCGACTCAGTACTGTTACCCGCAGACACGTGAAGATCATGTTGAGGGTTGTTAATGACACCAGCGTTATCTTGTTATGTAACATAAAGTGTGTGGGTGGACAGCTGGATCAAGCTGGCTGAGGTGTCAACATCCCCATTTGTCAAACTGTTACCAACCGGCGTGATGCAATGAATTAATACATTTCTCCGTTTGTGAGTGTCGATGCTTTAGCACAGTCTTCATTCCTCGTGGACACGCCTAAAATGGACTACATGCACTGGACACGTTCTGAGTCCGGAAAACCACAGTCCTTATGACCCATGAACAGCCGGCCATAAGAAGCGACTTAATTCAACTGTGGAGGATGCTAAATGACGTTGTTAGAAGTGAGGATTGCACCATCACTACACCGTCCTTTCGAGATAGTGTTATTCCAAGTCTCCGTCATGTAGTTGTTGAACATTACCCAATGTATCGGTACACAAACTGATTTTTTTAAATCGATGAAATATTCAACACATGTAGGTATTGATAAGAGTGTTGTATTCTTCAAAGATTGTCACTTGATATTGTTAACCTGGGAAATAGATGATAAGGTAATATACATTACGTAGTTTGTATGACTTTGTGGAAATGATATAGACGTGTCTGGTGATGGCAGCTAGATATTTACTTGTGCTAATCCAACCTCATTGTCACCGTGATTGCATTGTAGATTGTAAATGCCGACACGCCCGTGTTTGTTGTTTAACCCCGCAGTCAGCACTAGTCCAACTATATGACAACAGTTTGTAAATAATCGAGTCCAGATACGTTCTACCCGGGTCTACATTTTACATGTTTCATGGTTTCTTTCCTCTTTCAGTTGGACATCTCGCGTGGGTGTTAGGGGGGAACACAGGTGTCAGTGGTGAGAACTAAGTTTATTATACTTAAGTATACAGGTTCGTTGCAAAGGATGCTTGAAATGTAACAGTTACACACACAAAAAATGTTGGATCAACCTTTCTCTAGAATGTGGCATTTTCATTCGATATTCGATGCTCGGAGCGGAACCATAAAGGAGGGAGTAGCACGGCGGTGCGGTATGGCAGCACAGTAAGTACTAGAAGAATCCGGGTCAGTAATGGACAAATGATTAAGATAAGTTGGATCTTGCCATTATACTGCCTGAACGTGGGAGCATGGATCTTGCCAATATACTGTCTGGACGTGGGAGCATGGATCTTGCCATTATACTGTCTGGACGTGGGAGCATGGATCTTACCATTATACTGCCTGGACGCGGGAGCATGGATCTTGCCAATATACTGTCTGGACGCGGGAGCATGGATCTTACCATTATACTGCCTGGACGCGGGAGCATGGATCTTGCCAATATACTGTCTGGACGCGGGAGCATGGATCTTACCATTATACTGCCTGGACGCGGGAGCATATGCTTACATTTCTTTTTTCAGAATTCAAGTACAAACAAAATATTTATCCATATGTTTGAAGTATTTTATTTTGCACGAGTCGTATACTGTTCCAAACTTCATCCATATACATCTGCCGTCACTGACAATTTTGTTTTACTTACCACGTTATCATAAACCATGAGACTAATTTCAAGAAACCGTAATAGATGAGATTCCGGGGCACATATTGAATCATGTGCCAGCAGCACTGGTGAGAGGTTGGTAGATTAGTAGTCCCCAGCACATGAGAGACACTGCATCCCGCGGGATGAATGATACAGATACGTGTCTGCGCCTTGACTGATTTGTATTGGAACATCTGTGACATTGTCAGGAACTCAGACGACCACAAGTCACAGATGCCACACAAGGAGGGCACCAGTTTATAAAAGAGACCTATCACATATACCAACAGTGAAACACAACCTTCAGTTAAATGTGCTCCTTATACTAAATTCTAGACATTGTGGAAAACGGAATGAACTGGTACTATTCCATCAGGTTTCCTGATAACCCACTTAATAAAGCATCCACATAGCTTTGTTATCAGATATATTGATGTAATTGGTTCTAACACAAAGGCTGTCAAATGCCAGTAAAAACATGAGCGTGAATTATTCTTAAAACTCAACAACACCCCAGAGACACTCCGTGGATACCATTCTTTACACAGAAGCAATTTGCTAAAAGGAGTAGCTCTTGCGTGATAAAGTGGATTGCGGTGTTATGCTGACAAACGGCACTGACTCAAATAAATAGAAGAACTACACGTAAAACTACCAGAGTCTCGGTCGTAAGCCGTCCAAACAGTAGAACCGCGATTGGTACACTGCGCGCTGGAACACAAAAAAGTCCTCTCCCACGCTCCAGTATATAAGTAGATGTTACCCTTACCATACAGTAATCTGTAAGAAGGTCACTGACTTACTGGTATGCCAACGACATACAAAAGCATTTGAATTCATCTGCTCTTGAATCAAAGGACTTGTCTATAGCTCTTAATGTCACTTCACTTGAGGAAATATACCTCACAGACAAAACGCACAGCTATTAACATGATGATTGTGAGATGAAAAACTGTTTACTTATTGAAGGAATGAGCAATTAATATTTATGAACAACTATCTCATTGATGTAGAATGTCAAACGGCCAGGCGATTAAATTCCTGCAACTAACAGCATCACGGACAAACTTCCAATACGTTTACATAATGTCAGAGAGCCACGGTGAGATAAATCTGTATTTCTTCTGTATTTGATCAGACAGCGCTGTGCACTGCTAGGAATTCGCTGCTAACATCCGGGTGTCTTTGACATCTTTGTATTGGCAAGTAAAGTCCAGATGGTGACAGATGTCATTATCCGCCTGAAGTCAGGCCGCCTCTGTAACAAGGCTCAGATCATTCCTTTGAGGATAATAAACTCTGCTTCGTTGAATGTGTAAATGAGCTCGTTAGACGTACAAATGGCTTTATTCTATGTGAAACACGGGGGAGGGGTGTGAAAAGACGTTTCTTTGCTTGTTGTACTCTTTCTTTTTTGCTATAAAGCTGACATAGGTGCCAAAGACCTGTATTTGAGAATGACAGAAAAAGAGATATTATTTTAAGCGTGTATTAATAGTTCAGAAACACCTCCACCCTGTAGGCTCTACCTCCGTTTCGACAGATGTATGATTGATATCAGTTCAAGACAGCGATTTACTCAGTTCAGCCCAAACCTTACGTAATTTTACCAGTTTTTATCGAAATAATTTCTAAGAAATTACACTGAAAGTTTACAACGTTAGTTTGGGAAAATAGTTCATTTGTATATCTGTTTTTAGCAACTATCTTAAGTGGTGACGTAACTGAAACAGGGGCACTAGTAATGGCAAATGTATCACCAGCTGTTTCACTGCTGTGGGAAGTTGGGCTTTGATAAAAATCACTTAATGTACGGTTCGATATTCCACACACTAATACCATGTGTGAGGTCATTGTCTTTCTCATATAGGCCATATGAGGGGCCTTAAAATTATGTTGGTGATGCTGCAACACATTTCCTGTGTTGACGAAGGATGTCCACAGTGATACATTTGGAGCAAGCACAATATGATAGCAATTTTCGCCATGTCTTGACTAACTATTTGGGGTTTTTTTGGAAACAGGTTTCCTGGGTCTGATACCTCTTCCACGGTGAATGTCTCAGAGTCACCCTGATAATACATACTCTTAAAAGGAGAGATAATCATTTATTTATTTATTTATTTATTTATTTATTTATTTATTTATTTATTTATTTATTTATTTATTTATTTATTTATTTATTTATTTATTTATTTATTTATTTATTTATTTATTTATTTATTTATTTATTGTGTGTGTATTTGGTGGGAACAAATTTGTATGAAAGTATTCTAAACGAATGTTCCATTTACAAAGTGCTCTGCATAACGTTCACACAGTCCAAGTTCGTGTAAGCGCCTGACACGATGCGCTAGTGAGTATAGTCGGGGTAAGATTCATAGTTTACAGTGAAACATGTCAGTGTTGTTGAACATTTCAGTGGTTAAACACAGACGTTGTTCCGGTGTTGTTTTAAACTCAGTTAATCGTTGTTTGAACATGCGGTGTCTGTAGGACAGGCTAATCATGGTAACGACAGACCAACAATTTGCGTCAATCTGTGCGACCAAGCACGGCAACTGGCGCACATTCCATTTCATCAAAGCGACTATGTTACGAAATCGTTGTATCACTCAAACTGGAGATGAGCTTCACACAGCTGCATTGTTAAGAGTGAATAAACAGATAATCTGTAACAGATGGAACAGCATGCCCGACGTCTAGGTGATATCCCACACTGTCACACACTACAAGATGTCGCTCGTAGGCGTTATTTTTTCAACTGCTTAGACCCACAGAGCCAGTATGGCATAGACTGAATGACCATCTTCATGCCGTCACCATCAGAAACAACGATCGTTTTGAGGGTGGGTCTGTAACTATATGGGATATGACGTTTCGGTTCAGCTATATCGAATCGAGTACCTTCAACCATAGGCAAACTGTAACCCAAATGGGTTGCGCAGCATAGAGAAAATGACCGGTCTTCTTATAGGTGAGTGAAGGTTGGCAACGTGCTTCCTTCGCTTCGGTTCGAAAAATAGTTATAATTATCGCCACCATCAAAACTATATACCCATTTCTTCATTGGGTTACCAACCCCATGTTGAACAATTATTCACGAGAAATGTGTTTTAATCAACATTTTAAGAGCAACTCGTGGTATATCAGGCCGTTCTTCGCCTCCATTACACCTTCCAGCTTCCGTTTCAACGGAGTGAAGGAGCAGGGGGTATTATTCCATATGGAATACTTACAGTTACCTCCCCTAGTTCATTCGCCAGCAGTGTTTTTAAGTAGAATCAATGTTACGAATATTCTAACAATAGCGACGACAGACATGGCAAATAAACTCCATCAGGTTGATGCTAAAATTCTTATTCTTTTTCCGTCACTCCGTTCAAACGGAATCTGGCAGGAGTAATAGAGGCAAAGAACGATCTGAATACCACGCGTGGCGCTTAAAATGTTGAATAAAACATATTTCAAGTGAGTGATTATTAAACATGGGGTAGAAAATCTAAGAGCATAACCAAGTGAAGAAATCGTAGTGTACCTTTGATGGTGGCAACATTTTATTTTGATATGAAAAATATTTTACGATCCGAAGCGATGGAAGCACGTTACCAACCTTTGCTCACATAGCTCGCATATACGAAGACTTGTCATATTCTCTACGCTGCGCAGCCCCATTTGCGCTACAGTGTGCCTGTGCTTCAACAGAAGGTTATAACCATCTTACCATGGCCAGCATTTAATCCCATTCTAAATATACTACCGACAGAAAATAAGGGAACCAAGAAATTGAATGTAGATGACTTTGACTGTGACAGGGTCCGTTATCGTGGCGTATCTCCCAAACGCAACATCCAATGACAATGGAATTTCGCATAATGCCTGCCCAGCACGTGCTACACGTGCACACAGAAGTTAACTCCTGTAAATGTACTGGAGAAGTCGCAATCACTAATGCAATAGAGATTGACACTTACAGAAATGCCTCCGAGGCAGTATCTCGGTGAAGCAACAAAATGGAGAATTGTGGGGATGATAGAGGGGGGACATCATTATGTGAAGTTGCCCGGCAGATGGGTAATTCAAAATGTGTAATTTCACGCTTGTGGGATAAGTACCGTCAAACGGGTGGGGTTGCAACGAGACCTGGGCGTGGTAGAACAAAATCAACGACACCACGACAGGATCGTCTCATTACGTTAATTGCTCTACGCGATAGGTTTAAATCGGGCCCTGCCATCAATAGAGAATTCCGCACACTCACTGGAAGGCGCATTTCAACCTCAACCGTTAAAAACCGACTCTATCAAGCTCGTCTGAAAGCAAGACGGCCTTTAAGGGCGTCACCCTTTCAGCTCATCATAAGCGCCAAAGATTGGCATGGGCTAGGCAGCATCAGGGACGGGCTATGCGCTACTGGCGTTACACCATGTTCTCTGATGAGTCAAGGTTTTGCCTACGATTCACAGATGGCAGAAACCGTTGTTGGAGTCGGAGCGGGGAGCGATATGCCAGAGCAGCAATTCTTGACCATGATCGATATGGAGGTGGTACTGTCATGGTGTGGGGTGGGATTACACATGACAGACGATCAGATTCATTAACGGAGCCATGACTGGTCGGCGATACGTTGACCAAATATTGCGTCCTGTTGTGGCTCCATTGGCTAGAGTTATAGGCTGACATTTTGTATTCCAAGATGATAATGCCAGACCACATCGGGCCCGAATTGTCTCCGCTTATCTCCGACAAGAAGGTATCCAGATATTGGACTGGCCCTCTAAGTCCCCAGACCTGTCCAACTGGACATCTCTGGGACGTTCTTGGTCGAAGGGTGTACGCCAGGGACCCAGGACCCGCCAACCTGGCCCAGCTTGGTGCAGCTCTCCAATACCAGGGGCAACCATCCGGAAATTGATTAACAGCATGCCATCAAGGTGCCGTGATTGTGTTGCCCAACATGGTGGACACACTAGATATTGAACTTGACGCCTAAAATTGATTTAGTGGATATTTAAAGCAGTTTCAAATTCGCTATTATTTCATTAGTTTCCTTATTTCTTGTCGGTAGCATATCTCGGGAAGGCGAGAAACACCACCGCCAATAAACACTACTCTCCAAGATTTTGCCGCTGCTCTGCAGGAAGAATGGAATAGAATGGACCAAGTGGTCCTATGATAAAGATTATGCCTTGTCCAATACTGGATTGTCTTGCTAACAGAGGCGGATTCAAGCGATATTAATTCTATTATTCTGACCTGTGGCGGTAAATGACATGACGGACAGATTGCCAATCACCCACCTAATGCAAATCCCAGTCAGATATCAGAGGCGGCTGGGTAGTCCAGTGGTTAAAGCATACGCTCGTCACGCCGAACACCCGGGTTCGAGTTCCAACACATGTAAATGTACTGGCTTCAAATATACCCATGCTAATGGGATAGATACAGAGATCAATCTTGAATTCGTCCTGACACGAACTTGGCGTGTTGACCTCCTTACATCCCTTTCCTTTTCATATAGAGACAGCGCATACCTCGATGGCAGTTTTAGCGTTACAAGCCCCTGTGGCTACATGAGGTGTAATACAAGTTGTATTGATCTATAAGCACTACACATATTATCAGTCAGTACTTGTATTCTGATGTGAAGGTGACGTTGTGAACCATGTGTCCGGCTTGTTGTCATCACGTGATCTATACAGCCTGGCACTGCCTGGCAGTGAGAGATACTGAATACAGAAGCAATATAGGATCAGGTCAGGTCTTAGTCCCGCGTGCAACAATGTGTCCGTCAGCCGATTCGCGGCTTAATGCATTACTGGAAGGGTTGTTAATTACAACCACTCACAAACACCAAGCCCGAAAGATTCCAACACAATTGTTATGTCGCAGGTGTCAACAATAAGAGTAACGAATACATATTTATTTAATGGGGTTTAGGGATGACAAGGGATCGTTGAATGTTAAAGTAACGTGCTTCTTACAATTTCACGCTAAGACCATACTAACAGCTTTCAGTGTAAGACAACAGGTGTTTACAAGTGGTAACGTATACATAATTAACTTACGTATCAATCTGAGTCTCAACATTTAGTTGTAGACGGAAGTATTGTCTTCTCTGAAAATGGCTCAGAATCAGGGAGGATGACAGAGCCAGAGAAAGTACATTCACTATCCCCGTGGCGCATACACATGCGTAGTCACGTGGTGTGTTTGGTTAGAATATAGAATTTTATAAAGATGTGATTAGGGGTAAATGCATTTCCGTTGGAAACGCTAATGGAGTCAGCCCACGTATGAAACCTGCGAAGCAAATGAAAGCATACTGTTGGAAATTCGATTGAGCAACAACCTACAAACCTTATAATAACATGACACAACTAGGGAACAGACTCCGAAGCAGTGCAGGTTCTAAGTACTTTTATTAAATACACCACCATCGAATCAACATTTCATGTTCGTTTCATCGTAAACGTTTCGGTTTAGGAGCCCTGTGGTAGTCGTCTCTCACCCATCACGCTATTCCCTGGTTGGTAATCATGTACTCATCTTGTTCACAGGTGACCAATGTACAAGCCTTCGCATGTGTTTCTTACGACTGCCACAGGTGAGGAAAGACAGGCCCATCCTCTTGTCAACACCTGTTATCATCGATATCTCACATTAACTCTCAAATGAACGCTGATGATTATATATCCGAACATACGGGTTTGACGTAGTTCCTGCGCAATAAACATGGTTCTGAGGTGTGTACATGTGTGATCAGATGGGACATCAAACAATCCCTGCTAGTAAATTATTCTTGAGACATTTTCTGGTGCTCTGATCAGTGAATAAAAGCTTCAACGTTCCTTCAATACGCTGTATAAAGGATGCCATTTTGGCACGTTTTCCACAGCAGAAGACGTTACCGTTCATTTGTCATTTGTTCATTTTTCAACTCCATATGACTATGACTATGAATTCTGTGTGGGACTTTGAAAGACCAGGCAAGAAAACCGACAGGGGAGTTTCAAATTAATCTTGGTATGCACCTGATACACATCAGAAACATCTGTCTAAGTGGTGACGAGCATCAGACAGACGAGTAGTGTTGGTGCAAAATACGTAGATCACCAAACATTGATGATAAAGGCATACGTGAATTCAGTCTGAAGCCCTGACATGATAGGTCTCGACTTCTAGTTTCTTATGGTCACACGTGTACACACGTGCTCTCACAATCGTACAGCCTCAAGCCCACGCATACCACCTCACTTACGTGGCTGGAGACTTACGTAAGTCGTGGTGCTAAAAGGGTTCATATGAGGCTCCAGTCGGCGGGTTACTGTATATGGGCAGAGATCCCCAAACTTAAACATTTTCAAAACTGATCCCAGAAGTATTTGACCACCAGTACAAATTCATTGCTATCATTGATATTGTGTCTCCAAGGGAATCGTAGATGTTCAGATATAGCTAACTGTCGCCTCAGTGTCTACACTGCCATTAATGTAACAAGGCCAGACACGTTATCTTCTATATGCAACACAATGTAATACCCTACAGGCAATAATACAGGCAAATTAATTAGATGAGAATTGAACACACCAATCACTTTTGGTGTTAAACTATATTGACATCTAATAGTTAGCACACACACACTGGGGAGGACAAAACGGCAGCAATGATGTAGGATTGCCGAGATGCTGTAACGAGCTTCCAGAATTTCACATTCTATTGTAAATGACTGAATCTTATTGATTAATTAGAAGTTATCAATCACGCTCGTTTGCTTCTGTCGAAACAGCTGACAGAACTGCTTTGCTGAGTGTCAACATATATCAAAGTATAACTTGCCCTCAGCAACATACCATGAATCTAGTGACAGATCACAAATACTGACAGTCATTGATTGGATCTGTTCTGAAAACCTGCAAGGTTACGACAGCAGTAGAGTACCTAAATAGCTTCTATCAAAACTGACATAATAGCCTGTCCAAAACGGAAATTTTAATGTTGGAATACAAAAGACTTCTTTTCAGCACTAATTAACTGTGAAGTATTGGGCCCACTCAGCGCTAATTTACTGTAAGTGCTGGCTGGCGTCCATTTGTTCCATTGTAAAGCCTCCATCTTTGGTGTCGTATTACTTTTGTTGTTGTTACATGAACATATATATATATAATAATATATATATAATAATATATATATAATAAGTAGCTTCATCCGATTAAGAAATAAGGCTATACTCCTATTGCGTTCCCAGTAAGAGAGAACTTGACATCAATAAAATATCTAGTACATCTCTTCCTTAAAAGAGATGTTTTGAAAGACGAACCACGGTGAAAAGTACTGGACATCCGTGAATGCGCAACAGTTTGTTTGAATTACTCTTACCGAATATTTGTACATGTTTGATTGCCTTGTATGATTGTTTACCTAAATCCACGTGGTTTAATATAAAATGTCTTGACACTGCATTGATCGTGTGTGTATGTGTGTGTGTTGCTGTTTATAAATTTAAATTTAGTATTTTTATATTTCTGTGTTAACGGTCTCTGTGTTGTTTCACATCCCAAACAAGGAAATGTGGATGCATTAGAACAACAGAGAATCCAGCTATCACTATCAAATGCTAATGGTAAAGTTCCCTCTGTCTATTAACCCACATGACTATTAACAAGATTATATGAGAGAAAGCGAAATTACCTCATGTGTTCATATTTAGCTCTATGCATAGCGATTCTGAATGACATGACTGTGTAATAGGACGCATCGTATTGCCGCCATAGAGAGCGATATTCCATTAGTCCCAAGCTTTCGTGTCATTATTTCTCAAGTTACAGTTAATCTTCCAAACTGTCACTACGAACATCCTGCAGCTACAGCTGGGATGATTTCCTCAGCCTGTAATGCTGTAAATAACCAGAATCCGTATTTAACTTGTACCACATAGTATTTTTCGTACTTCCTACACTGTAAGTAGTGACACCGGGACAGCTTTGTTGCTTGGTGAAAGCTGCGCGTTTATTGCAAGGTTTAGATTGTGAAAACAGTCTATGGCCAAATCATCAGCTCCGAATGCGTTGTCGTCGCCATAATGGCAGGTTTGGTATGGATTGAAACATTGGTAAAACCACATGTAAAATGTTAGCATAGGTGATTATGAATTGTCAACACCAACGGTATTACCCCTTATTAATAATTTCCAAACTGATGATTTCTGCCCTTTGTGATATGATGTGCACAAGCCAATCTCAGCCAACCTTATTTTCATAAATGTGAATGTTACAGGAGATGAAAAAAAATGAGAACTATACTTGCAGTAACACGCAGGTATTCCACTGTAAACCAGGTAATTTTGATGAATGTGAAGCTGAACAATTCAATGATAACATTCCAGTTGCTCTTTTAAATATGTTCACCCAGAAAGGAAGGTTACTGAGGGAAGGTCAAGGTAACCGTTTTGAAGTTGTGAATGAGCTTGCTGGAGACATTACGCGCTTGCTGATCCGAATCTGCACGAGAAATATTTGGAAGTTTCCCATGTAAGATTAACCCTGCTATATGTGCAGAAACTAACACTAAACCTTTTTCCAATAAACCTTGGTCTGGATAGGAATGTAAAAAGAATAGAAAATACTTTTTTTAAAACTAAAGGAATGTATTACAAAATCAAGAATAACTTGAATAAATCCCTCTTGCATACAGCAAGTAAGAAGTATAAGAGAGTGATAGATAAATACAGTAAGAAAGGGAATACCTACGTAAGACGGAGGCTGCGGGAAGCATGTCGCACATCCTGCAAACGTTTCTGGAGTTTGTTAGATGGAAGAGTAAACAATTCCAACCATCATGTGTCACTGGAGGATTTCCATGATTCCTTTAAGCGTGTAAATGACTCAATCAAAAATGATGATATTGAGCCAGATGTTGACTTAGATGACTATGATGACAGTATACATAATGGTGATATATCACCAGCTGAAATTGATGCAACTTTAAAAAAACTCAAGAGAAACAAAGCCCCAGGATTAGACTTTATTCAGAATGAACACCTGACTTCAACCTCGATACATCTAATGAATTTCTATAAAGAATATTTGAATGCAGAACTAGAAAGTGGAGTGTTGCCTGAATCATGACTGAGTGCTATCATTCGACCTGGTGATGACAAAGAATCGATCTTAAGTTGTTTGAGTAAATTATTCACCAGTATTATAAAAGACAGGCTCACCGTATTCTGTGACAATAACGAGATAATTTCACATGCTCAATCTGGTTTTAGACAAGGCTTTTCCACAATGGATTATATTTTTACCATTCAGAATCTCATTCATAAAATGCGAGATTGATAAGAAATTATTTTGCACTTTTGTTGACGTCCCGAAAGCTTTTGAAAAAGTATGGAGAGTTGGTCTTTGGTATAAACTAAGACATACTGGTGTGAAGGGAAAACTATATACCTTTATCCAAAAATATATACCTGTATCAAATCATGTGTATTGATCCATAACAATAAACCACCTTTTTCCTCATATTTCTCTGGTGTCGGGCAAGGGGAAAATTTGTCGCCTCTGCTTTTCTCAATTTTCCATAATGATTTAGAGTTAATTAGAAAAAACGAATCATGTAGTGGAATACAACTTCACTCTAACAGTGGAAATATAGTGTTATATTTCAGACTGCTTGTGCGTCTACATGCTGATGACACAGTCCTTCTAGCAGACACATATGATGATTTACAAAATGCCCGTAATGGCTTTGCTACGTATTAGGTAACTTGGAAACTTAATGTCAATACTGACAAATTTAAAATAGTGATATTTAGCTCTGGATCTGCAGCTAATTCCTGAAAAAGGACTTTCAATTCACAGATCAGAAAATAGAGATTACCGATACATACAAATACTTGGGAATATTAGTACACAGAAATGGCCGTTTGAACTTTGCCATTAAACTCTCTACAGAACTTAGCGTCTATATCATTGCTAAAACGAGCAAGAAATGTAAAGTTATCGTTAGACACCATACTCTCTATATTTGATACATTGGTTTTACCAGTCTTACCGCATAGATATGAAATATGGGGATTCGAAAACTGCGATGTCATTGAACCTGTCCATCTTAAATTCCTTATATTAGCTACCGGTCTTAGATACAACGCCCCGCACTTTGTGGTTTCTGGAGAACTTGGAAGAACAACCTATTCAGCTCCAAATCTGTAAGCAATTAATCACTGGTGCAGATTGAAATTTTCCTATTCAAGGGATAAAATAGCAGTCTTCATTCTAGATAATATCATGGATAGGCCACCCTGTGAAACATGTATTTTGTAAATGCGGCGTACCAGAAAATCTGAAAATCCTATTCATTATGCTCAATCCCGAATCTTATAACAAACTGACTCAATCCTGAAAGACCATTTTCTTTGCAGTCGTGGACCAGCAAACATGAATAATTCTTCCAAAGGACAATATTATCAGATTTTTAAAAGCTTACTTTCACTCAACTTTGGTGACGAAAGCAAGTTCCAACTGTTCAAGATCGTCCCTAAACTGAGCACCTTTGGGAATAACTGGGACGTCGTATTCGGAAACGCCAAAATCGGCCATTGACGAGGAACGCTTTGGCAGCTGTTCTGTAAGGAATAGCGTCGGATCCCTACTCAAGACGTCAGAAGACTCAACTACTCAGCTCGACTCCGATTTCAAGCCTGCATCAGTGCAAAAGGTGGCCACACACGGCATTGTACAATATGTGCTACCTGGAAAGTTGTAAAAACTCCTAATTGATTCTGCAGTGGTGATCGAATACTGGATAATACACCCCAGTGTCACTGATGTGATGTTAAATCACAAGTTGCGTCATTATTCTTCTTGTAATCCATTAAATACTCTTGCTGAATCATTGATCTTTGCAATAAAAATTTAACGTTACCATAGCTTACGTTTTAGACCGGAATAAATATTTGGTGGCATTTCTTTTAGGCGCTAGTTTATAAGCAGTCGAAATATCAAGTTTTCAAACTACGTCGGTGCTGAGTTTGTTGACAAAAATATACGCTCGTCAAGAGCGGCACAGGCAATGAGAAATATGGCCAGAATGTTTCACTCTCAGTCTTCGTAAAGGAAACTTGATAAATAGATTTATTTTTTGAAGATCCTGTTCAGTATCAGGCGAAATAAAAATTACTGCAATCTATATTCATTCCATGGAACCTGCTAACGTGTGTATGTGTCACCTTGGAGAAGATATGACAAACGGTTTCCAGGATTTGTTGGGGAAACGCCAAGTTGCACATATTGTGCCCATTACAACACCTGCAGAGAAAACAGTGACACCCTCACATATAAACACAAGTTCAAAGTTTGAGTAATAAATTAATGACTTCTCTCGCCCCGTTTCTACCAATGCGAAAGGATAATGAATATGTTTAGAAATAGATTCGTTACAAAAACCTATCTAACTATGACTCGTTAAGTGATTTCCGAGTTCATTTTACTTTATCCAACCTGCTGAATACATCATCGCATTATAAAGATATTATGGACATCATCTGTGAATATTCAATATCTTCTGTTTTCTGAGGAGAAGATAATGATGTCAATCTAATGAGTTTCTCACACTGTGGCGGCGGGGGAAGTTTACTTCGCTGCAGAAAGAGGCATGTCGAATATTCCCGATATTGATCTGTTCCGTAGATATGGGGAACATTATTAATCATTTGTATAGGGTCCATCTTCAAATCAATCAAACGTCTCCGCTATTTCAAATATCAACAGGGGCTGCGTCCACCCTAAGAAATACAACTGAAGTTAAGTTGAACAAAGAGGGAAGGACTTGATGTTTTATGAAAAGCTACAGATCTTAGAAATTATGAC
This sequence comes from Haliotis asinina, assembly GCF_037392515.1. Classification (NCBI taxonomy): domain Eukaryota; kingdom Metazoa; phylum Mollusca; class Gastropoda; order Lepetellida; family Haliotidae; genus Haliotis; species Haliotis asinina. Next base: position 6,805,823 of record NC_090282.1, read on the forward strand.
ATGCTCCTGTATACGTGTTTCTTTGATGATATAAAAAAGCTTCACAAAACATTTTTATCTCGTATTTCCGTTTCCTTTGAGCAACTATGTACTTGGGGACTATGAAGCTGAACCCTTAAACGACTTTGACATTTAGGTACACCCTCCATAAATCCGCCTCAGGATGACAAGACACTACCGCACTGTTATCAACATGATGCGTAGAAAAACAGTGTTGTGATGCATGGTTAACATCATCATCACCAGAGCGCAATACAACATCTGCAGCTTTGCGGCCAATGAATTCCCTTATCTTCATTCGTCGACCGACGTACAGTCTAATAAGCTGTCTCTGAAATGAACATATTTTACACACAAACAAAATTCATATTAAAATATATTATGAAAGGAAGGACTGAGATATACTTCATTTCCTGAAGCTGTGGAAATGTATACTTGCCGCATTTTCTAGAATTACTTGGACTTTCTAGGATATATTTGCTCGAGGGTCTGTATGGCAGAGCAACCTACATAATACATAGCTTCTTTATAAAACTGGCGTCCTTGGCGTTAGCTAATGTATGATCAGCAATGCATACATTCGCACTCCACTGGCCCAGCATCACATTGTCAAAGCATTCTCCTGTCGCATTCTTACTTGTAAAGAATGTTCTTTATTTCCTCAAAACGTTTGGAGGGTCATTTTTTATTTTTATATTTTATATGATTCTTCTGTGAACAGAAATATGAATGAACAATGAACACTTTAATTTGACCTTTTAAGATGTTATTATATGTTATATTATTGATAAATACGTCAGATGATAAGGCTAGGTCCACCTTTTAGCTATATGCCAGCAATATCATTGCAGAGGACACCAGAAATGGGCTTTGTATACACAAGAAAATCGAAGTAAACCCTTCGGCGTGGCACGCTTTAACGACGAGGTCACCCCACCGACCCTGTACACACGGTTGTTAAAGTGTATTATCACACAAACAATGCAGTGTCAGCATACGTTGTATGCTGACCAACTAGTCAGCAGAACAATCCATTTTCTTGTTTAGGTGAGCAACAGTGAGTACGAAACATTTGTCATGCGGTCACATTAACTCCTTATACATGTGAGTACACCTAGATGAAGTGACCGAACAAAGACACACATTTCCTGCTCATGTAGAGTGTAGGTTACGGGGATGGAATCTAGATACGTGACGTCTGTATATTGAAGCGATGACTTTCTGTATTAATAATGTGAAAGGTCAACATTTCAAATGTATAGTTGTTTTCATCGTATTTTTTGCAATAGTGTTAGATCCAGATTTACAGTCTACAAAATGCCATTCATGTACATCCTATATCCCCCACAATGATATCCAAGTAATTATTTATGTATTGTCTTGCCAAAGAATATTTAATGTTTGGAGAAGTAATTATCGTGAATCTGCTTACGTCAGCAGACACAATCACAGTGGCATTACCGTATACACTGAAACGGAGGATGCAGTTGTGGACTGCCGCAACATTTCAATCCAGTACCTATTGTACAACGTATGCTCTTTGTCACGGGGAAAACAATCATCGTGTATAGTGTAAAGTCTATAAACGGGCCACACTCATGATGATCATCAAAAAAGATGTACATAAGTGGTGTATTTAACAGTTGTCGAGATGTTGAATTCACACATACTTAGGTTTATAAATAATTGGGTGGGACGCAATATTTATGATGCTTATTAAGTCTTCTGCATTTTTGTGAAGCTTCATGTTTTGTTGCTACTGATTGGGGAACACGTGAGTTTGACATGTTTTGTTGCTACTGATTGGGGAACACGTGAGTTTGACATGTTTTGTTGCTACTGATTGGGGAACACGTGAGTTTGACATGTTTTGTTGCTACTGATTGGGGAACACGTGAGTTTGACATGTTTTGTTGCTACTGATTGGGGAACACGTGAGTTTTACATGTTTTGTTGCTACTGATTGGGGAACACGTGAGTTTGACATGTTTTAGCAATGTTCCAGCAACCCCATTGGCTTGTACCATATATTCACGTATTTTGCCAGGCGAACAATTGACTAGGCTCTGAATTAGTGTAGCACGGTTGCCTGTGGTGGGGCAGGACACGTTCACTTGTACTAACACTATCTGATATTAATTCATAACCATATGCATACACCTTCCTTAGGCAGTACATGCCCCACAGACAAATTAATCAGATGAGCATGAAACGATAATATATTGTTGGCGATTTCCCCTTCGGATATTTAGTAGCACAGAGAGAACGGAATAGGGTTTTGTCATAGAGGAGACAGAGTACAACAGCAGCCAGACTGCAACAAGCTGTCACATTCTACCTTAACTGTTGTAATTTCTCACTTGTATCGATTATTTAGAAGTTATCGATCACAATCACTTGCATCTGTCCACACAGCTGACAACTGTTGTGTATCAACAGAGATCCCAGACTGATTCGTCTAGATTCTTGCCGTCACTAACAAAAACTCTTTAAATGATCACAGATCTTGACAATAATTGATTTAAAGCCCCAATCGTAATGGAAGGTGCAATCATGGGAACATTTCTTCAGGGGGGGCTAAGCAGTGTGACAACTCGTACTGCTCCGTTTCTTCAAATTTAGAACTAACAAATATCATTTTTAGTTATTGGTATATTAGTTCTAAGATGTCCTCAGCAGTTCAAAATTGAAAGCTCTGGTATTTATCTCGTAGGTCAAAATATATGAAAGTTTTCATTCATCAGTACCACATAACATCATCAAGGCAGAAGTAGGTAATTCAACAGAAATTTTAGTTCCCTAACAGCTTCGTTAAACTTGAGCACAACTGTTCAATTGTAAAGGCAACGGAACAAACTCACAGACTAATAATCTAAATTTGTTAACTGCAAAATATATTTTATATTGGAATGTTGATTGTAAAATATTTTGAAGAATTTGGTCTGAAACTGAATTCACTAAACATATTGCTCAATCTCTTTGACAAGTAACTTGAAAATTCCAACATTTCCTCCAAGAGTTCTGTCTACAAAACATGTTTATTGACATGCTCGCCGCCTGGGTGTCCTGTTACACATGGCTGTTTACATTGTATTACGGTTAAGAATTTACAGTGACAAACAATGTAAGAAATCCCCTGTGAACCAGCAAAACAGAACAAAGACAAGTCATAAACGTTGAAATTATGTATTATTATGCAACGAGAGCAAGGTATACAAAGTTACAAGTCAATAGTCACAATGCTAATTACAAATTCAGTACAAATGAGACAAAATCTAAAGCAATGGGTCAAGAGATATAGTATAGCAAACTCACCAAAGTCGAGAGAGAATCAACTCTGCAGAATGTAAACACAGCAATCGGTCTGACAGCGGATGATGTAGATAAGGTGTTGACGAGTTTTGATGATCAAGCGTTGGCAGTGATGTATATCCTCCAATAATATGAATGTGTGTCGCCCTTAACACGGCAACCAGCCTTTTTATATGCATAGTCAGTCATTTCCCGAAAGTTCAGGCACTTACGACCACCGTCAACACTGTCGAATGCCCTTGAATAAGCCTCCTGGAAGTAAACACATAGAAAACGGAAAGCAGATAAATTCCAGAAAACCAGAAACCTGAAAGTGCTGACCATCTATTAAACGAAATGTGACCCATCATAATTATTGTTCAAAACACTAAATGTTGTGACCAAAGAATGATTATTACTTAATTAATAACAAAAAATACAGAAAATACACACTCTTAACACTCTCCCCCTTGAGGAAATGAAAGATTCGCAGAAACTCTCTGTTACAATCATAGCAATAATAACATGACATGTAATAATATGAGCAATATGAAAAACTGTTTGCAGAATTACAAAGACAAAATGCAGTTATATACATACAGCATCATCAAGTCATCATACAGTTATACCCTGAAAAATGCATCAGCACAAACATTGTCTTAGCCTTTTATGTGTTTGATCACAATATTGAACCCTTGCAAACTCCACCTCATAAGTCTCTCATTCTTGTTCTTCATTTTGTGAAGAAAAGTCAAGGGATTGTGATCAGTAAAAACTTCAAATGGCAAAGTGGTGGTACCAAGGTACACTTCAAAATGCTGTAAAGCTAACAAAAAGACCTAATGTCTCTTTCTAAATGGTAGAATAATTTCTTTTGTGCTTGCCCAATTTCTTTGAAAAATAAGAAACTGGATGTTCAATTCTTGAATCATCCTCTTGAATCAGGACAGCACCTGCACCAACATCACTTGCATCAATTTGCAACTTAAATGCTTTCTCAAAATTTGGTGCCTGCAATACTGGAGAATTCATGAGTATGGTTTTGACTTTTTCAAATGCAGTCTGACAACTGCTATCCCACTTAGATTTTACATTTTTCCCCGAAAGGTTGGTATGTGGATATACATCAGAGAAGTTTTGAAAAACTTTCTGTAACAGCCAACCATACCCAAGAATCTCATGAGTTCTCTCTTAGATTGAGGTACTGGGAAATGTACAATTGCTTCAACTTTAGCATGAACTGGTTGTACCTGGCCATACCCTACAACATGCCCTAAATATTCAACTTGTGCCTTCCCAAACTCACAGTTGACAAGATTCACTTTTGCCTCAGACAGTCTTTTGAAGAAAGCACGTGTCCTTTTCAGATGGTCATCCCAATCCATGTCGTAATCGATGACATCACCCATGTAAGCCTTGACACGATCAAGGCCTGATGTGACATTGTTGACGAATCTGGAACGTCGATGGAACGTTCTTCAGACCAAACAGCATCACCTTGTACTGATACAGTCCATCTGGTGTAGCGAATGCTGATATTTTCTTTGCACGGTCTGTGAGTGGAATCTGCCAGAAGCCCTTCAGTAAGTCAAACTTAGTTATGTTCTTAGCTTCACCAATGCAATCAGTGCACTCGTCCACTCTCGGAATAAGAAACGAGTCAGTTCGTGAGAGTGCATTGACAGCTTCCATGTCAGCACAGCAGCGCCAACCACATCCACTCTTCGGCACACGAACACATGGTGAACTCCACAAACTGTCACTGGGTTCAATAATGTCATTGTCCAGCATGTATTTCACCCCTTTCCGCAGAATTTCACGTTTCACTGGATTCACAGGCACATCATCACCTAGATCTATATCATGGCTAACAACATCAGTTCGACCAGGGTGGGGCAATACAAATGACATGTTTGGTTTCTAACCTGTCATGGTATTTCTTAATCATGTTGACTTGACACAATCTCTTTTGTTTACGATGACCAGGCGTCAGGACGACATAGTCTGTGTCACTAACACTTTTGTCAACAACATATGGACCTTGATATCTTGCTGTCAGTGGCTGACCAGGTATGGGAAGCAAAACTAACACTTTCTCACCACAAGTGAAATTTCCCTCTTTTGACGTTTGTCATAGTTTAGCTTCATTTTTTCTTGTGAAACTTTCAATTTTTTCCAACTCACTTGCTTTTGATAGTCTGTCCCTAAATGTAGAGACATAGTCTAAGAGATTGATCTCAGGTCTGCCATTGAGCCATTCTTCTTTTAAGTGTTTGTGGCCCACGCACACTGTGTCCAAATACAAGTTCAAAGGGTCTAAACCCTAAACTTTCCTGAACTGACTCTCTGACAGCAAACGACAACGAATGCACACCTTCATCCCAGGCTTTCTCTGTCTCAAAACAATAAGTCTTAATCATATTCTTCAAAGTTTGATGAAATCTTTCTAAAGCTCCCTGTGACTCTGGATGATAAGCACTAGACTTAACTTGCTTAATACCTAACTGGTACATAGCTTGTTGAAAACCCTTAGACATAAAATTTGAGCCCTGATCACACTGAACAACATCTGGCAAACCAACTAAGGCGAAAAACTTGATCAAAGCCTTGACAATCACAGGAGCAACAAGCCTACAAAGCGGAATTGCTTCAGAAAATCTGGTAGAAGCACACATGATAGTGAGTAAATACTGATTACCAGATTTAGTCTTAGGTACTGGACCAACATAATCAATAATAACTCGACTGAAAGGTTCCTCAAAAGCCCGTATAGGTTTCAAGGGAGCGGAAGGAATTTTCTGATTTGTTTTTCCAACAATTTGGCATGCATGACAGGTCTTACAAAATTCAGCCACATCATGTCTCACACTGGGCCAAAAGAAATGTGCCAAAAGTTTCTCACAAGTTTTGTTTACACCCAAATGACCTGCCGTGGGACTTTGACAAACTATCTGACTTATCAAGAAGTCCTGATGAGCTACTGCTCTCTGAAGATAAGCCATCAGTCTCCACCTTGCAAAGAATGATCCATGAATGTGCCTGACAAAATATAAATGGTATCATTCTGCAAAGAAGAAATGCCTTTCGACATTGAACGAGTCACTGCACAAGAAGGAAAAATACCCGGAAATACATTCTCCAACTTTTCTGTACTAACTGAACTCTCTGGCAAAACAGTGACAGTTGGATCAGCGCCAACTTTGGCCCCAATAAGATCACTACCGATCAACAAATCGACACCCGGAACTGGGAGAGAGTCAAGAACACCAACTTTCACATAACCTGAAATCAGATCTGAGTTCAAATTCACAAAATGGAGAGGAGCAGAACTGCCATCTATATCCTGAAGCAAAACATCTGAGTTTGCTGAAGACTCATCAGACAAAAAGCAAAATATCCTTCAAAATCAGGGATTGAAGAGCTCCAGTATCCCTGAAGATAATAACGGGCCGTGGGATAGAATTATCTCCCATAAGTGACACAGAACCCTCAGACACAAAGGGCAAAAACCCCTTCCGAACTACAGAATCTGGAGACTTACTCTCACAAACAAAACTCTCCTCAGAACCACCTGGAAAGAAAGGCTTAAGTGCGATGGACACAAAAGCATTTGGGGATCCTGTAGCCTGATTTCTAAACTTGAGTGTATAACATGCAGAAATCAAATGACCGTTTCCTACTTCTGGTCATCTGTGGAAACCTCACAGCTGCTTACCGTGACCAGGTGCTCACCCCTGAACTCGTTCCTTTCATGGCGGCTCATGGTTCAGGTCTACAGTTCCAGCATGCAACATATGTTATATTTGGGATTTCACTCTCTTAGTAAAGTATAAATTCTAGTGCTTTTTTTTTCGTTGAGTCCTATCCGGGATTCCTACTCGCACCCTCAGCGTCAGGCACCTAATTGCCAGCCCACTAAGTCAGCCGCCTAGCCCGCTCAGCCACCGCGACTTCCACAAAAATGGAAGCCGGACAACTGGTAGTCTAGACTGTGTACTTTGTGTACCCCTCTGATGAGTGTAAATTGGCACGGTTCCCACCACATGGCATCGTGTAATCACAGTTCCAGCATGGTAATGCTTGGTCGCATACCGTGATGTTGACACGAAATTTCCTTCATAACGTCATGGACCTGCCATCGAAGTCCTCTGACCTTCATCCAGTAGAGCACATTTGGGATGCACTTGGGAGAAGGCTTCGTGGTCTTAGGAACCAACCTCAGAATTTGCAGGAACTTGGCGCTGCCTTGCAAGAGCAATGGCGCAGAATCCCCGACCACGTGTTCACAAGCATCAGGTAGTCGATGAGGAGACGGTATTTGGCAGTGGTGAATGGCCATACACAATATTGAACTAAGAAATTTCGAATTTCTATTCTTGTGACTTGTATACCCATGTTTTGGAACGGCGGTGTAGCCTAATGGAACTGACTGTGGCACGGTCAGTGTATCGAGGTACATCACACAGATCTCAGCAATCAAACAATAACAATTTAACCATCTTACCATCTCTTGTTCTTTTATAGTGCCCTGAAGAAAGAATGTGACGTTTCTTGTTTGACTCATTTAGTGTATATTTAGTAGTGTAATTTGTTATTATCATATTAAATTATTCATTATACTAATGCATATAGACAAGGCGTGTTATCGAAGTTTCCAATGTTCTGACAAAATCAGTGTTTACCACAGCGTAATCCTTACAACCACACAGTGTTTACCACCACATAGTGTTTACCACCACATAGTGTTTACCAGCACACAGTGTTTATCATCACAGCATTTACGACTACACAGTGTTTACCACCACACAATATTTACCACTGCGAAGTCCTTACCACCACACAGAGTATACCACCGCATAGTGTTTACCACCACATAGTGTTTACCACCACATAGTGTTTACCACCACACAGTGTTTCTTAAATGCTTGCCAGAATAGTGCAAGCATTTCATTTTCATCCAAACGTTCAATTTAAACATAACTGTCAACATCCAGTTGGTCAATGAGGGTGGAGAAGAATTCATTTCGTTCAGCTACATAGTACTCACAGTGCAAAAGTACATGTCTGTCATAATCAAATGCATGTCTACCACATCTGGAACATTCGAGAGATATAATTAGTCTAGAAGCTATCTCTAGAGAGTATTTGGATGTAATATCTAAGATGTGGATATGCTAGCGCTAATCTCCATAGTATATGAAGCTTAAGTTTTGAATGTGTTGACCTGTATCTGACCAGATCTTCTCTTAGTAATAATCTGCTTTTCCACCTACTTTTCTCCACATGGAAATTGCGTTATATACGATTCTTCTCCATTCGGTTTTGTAGGGGGGTCCCAGTACTGATAAAGATCGAAATGACATTATGAAGGTTGTACTTAGAGGCAGTTGATATCATTGCATCACATATACTGGTGCTAGTATTTGTATTATTAACATTGGCTGTCGATAAGTACGAACATACTATATGTTTCATGGTAGAAAAACATGAGTTTGTGCAAAGCCTTCCGAGGAGCAGCAGTCTGCTCTTGTCAATGAATCCTGTTAGTGACCACATTCCTAGGTTAGCTATTGTAGTGTCGGTTGATGATTTGTGGTCTAAACCTTGAATGACTCTAGCAAAATGCCTTTGAGTATTCTCTAACTGAATGGTATCTCTGGCGCGTATGCCGTGAAGCAACTCACATGCATAGAAACTAGTGGAGAGAATCATCCCGTGTCATATTTTGACACATACAATGGGATGGATTTCATAGCTATTTAATCCTACAGATTTTAGCGAACTGACTGTGCGTCTTGCGCTTTGGCAGCATCGCGTTATCATGTTTGTACATGTTAGTTTTGAGTTCAGAATTACTCCCCCATACGTAACACTATCAGATATCTGTACGGGAACAATGTCCAGCTGGAAGGTAGTGGGGTTTTGCTGGGAGATCAGTCTACTAAATGCCAGTGCGTAACTTTAGGTGGCGTTGTATGTTAATCTCCAATCAGAAGCATATTGCGTAACAGTGTTGAGAGCAACTTGTAGTCCTTTCGGTGAGGCGCTGACTAGTGTAGTATCATCAGTGAGCATGATAACTGGAATTTTGAGCCCATATATAACAAGACCACAGTCTTTTCTCCTAAGTTCACGGATCAGATATAAACAAGAAAGAACCATGAGCACAGTACTCGTCCTTGCCCTACACCTTGTTTGATAGGATAACTATTTGACATTTCACCACTGTATGTGACATACGCATAGCTATTGCTGTAATTTTGATAGAGAAGCTTCCACAGTTTCCCCTTTATGCCTAGTTCATATAGTTTTACAAAGAGACCAGCATGCCAGATACGATCGAAGGCTTTTTCATTGTCAAGGAAAGCTGCGTAAACAGATGATTTGTTAGATAGAAAATAATTAATACATTCATGTAATGTAAATACGGACATAGCAGCTCCATGCTCTTTTCGGAATCCGAATTGTAGAGGGTCTGGAAAAAATGGACAGTGTGTGTTGCACCATTGTTCCAATCTTTTTAAAATTACTTTTTCAAGTAATTCTCCCATACACGATGTTAAAGTAATGCCTCTATAGTTTTTTGGATCTGATTTTTCTTTTTTAACTTTATATATAAAGATTGCCATTCCAAGTCTATAGTTCTTTGGTAGATATTCGTTTTCGAGAATCATATTAAATAGAATAGTAAATTTTTCAAGAAGGCTATCGCTTGCAAACATCAAATGTTCATCAAATATGTTATCTGGACCCGGACCTTTATTCTTACATAGATTACGCATTTGCAAAGAGATTTCTCCAGGATCTATAGTTTTGTATAGCTTTTCGTCTGTGTCAGTTTGTTTATCCTTATTATCCATGATTGTCTTTAGTTTTTCGCTTATGTGACTCTTGAAATGCTCATTAAGACTAAAACATAGTGGTTATCATCACAGTATTAACGACTACACAGTGGTTACCACCACATAGTGTTTAACACCACATAGTGTTTAAGACTACACTGCGTTTACCACTGCGCAGTCCTTACCACCACATAGTGTTTACCAGCGCATAGTGTTTACCACCACATAGTGTTTACCTCCAAATAATGTTTACCACCACACAGTGTTTACCACAACACAGTGTTTACCACCACATAGTGTTTACATAGTGTTTACCACCACACAGTGTTTACCACCAATAACGTTTACCACCACAGTGTTTAACACTACACAGGGTTTACCACCACATAGTGTTTACCACCATATAGTGTTTACCACCAATAATGTTTACCACCAATAATGTTTACCACCACACAGTGTTTACCACCACACAGTGTTTACCACCATATAGTGTTTACCACCAATAATGTTTACCACCACACAGTGTTTACCACCACATAGTGTTTACCACCAATAATGTTTACCACCACATGTTTACCGTCACACAATATTTACCACCACAGAGTGTTTACCACCTCATAGTGTTTACCAGCACACAATGTTTATCATCACAGTATTTACGACTAAACAGTGGCTACCACCACACAATATTTACCAGTATTTACAGTGTACACCACCCGAGAGTGTTTTCCACCACATGGTCCTTATCCCTGGAACTGGCTGGAACATTCTAATAATGTGTCATGGAACTGAACGGTGGGAAAATACCCTCAGGTTGTCAATATTTTCCCCCCTTACGACAGTCCTCTATGTTACATGATGAGGCGTTCATCAACATGTTCCTACATGGTGGCATTTGAGGAGATTCATCACGCTTCTTGGACCGTATTCAATGTTCCCACAGTCCCCATTGACATACACAGTGGACATCTTAACAGTGACAACGAAAAGACACACAATCCTTTGACGCCATGTCCACATAGATGGCTGTTGATTCATGCCACAAGGTTTGTCACACACATTCAAAAGTAACTCTATTATTAAGACTACTTAGAGAATAGTTGTATCTGATGTAATGTGTATTTTGACTTCACATCCTTTTTATCATTTTGTATTTAAGACGTAAGCATTACGTGTTGGCCAATGTCCGGGTGCTGTTGTGAAATTGAAGCTCGGGAATCCACTTGGAAAAGGGCGGCGTCAGCTACAAATGAAAACCTGTGCTTCAAATACTCAATGTCACCCGGAAATTGGCAAACACTTAATCTTTATCGACAATGTAAAATACAGCAGTAAACCAAAAGGCCCACATGCCTTTTACTGTTTGCCCTCATTTACATCGAGTACAACTACTGCAGTGAACGTGTCATCAGCTGGCTGCTTCAGCTGGGACGGGTCTCATGGTAGCATCTGAAGCATCTCATTTGTGGCGCCATTCCGACTTTACGTCATAATATGATTTCAATGGCGTCACCACGGTTGATAACAATTGTGTGCGATTTTTCTACGTGTCAATACGCAGCGAACAGTCTTGTCATTTCCGGGATTCGAAAACCATTTGACACTGTTTTTCAACCAGTCAGCTTGCGGAACACCGCGCCTGTGGGTTTACAATTGATGTTGCGTATGTACAGTGTTGACATAAGCAGTAAATCTTGTTCACCAAGCCAATTCATTTTTATGAATAAAAATATGTTTTACCCACATAGATTACCGTTGGCATTAGCCTCTCAGTTAGAGCTATTTGGTGACAGCTGGGAGCCTGTCTTGTGTTTTCGTCAACAAATAGCGCCTATAGGTTGCCTGTTAAATATGATGTCTAGTTATCTGTTGGAATTTTTTGTGTTGAATTTATTGGTGAATGTAAACATTCAAATTGTCGTTTTGCGTGTTTTACATGATTCAAGGTCAATACCGAGTGTAACATCCACGTTACAAGAGGCAGCTATATTCTCCTCATACCCATTGTCAGCCTCCTGCACCTCCGAAGGGACAGTCTACGCCATTCCTCGTACCAATCAGCATCCAACTGGACCTGCAGGTTCTGTAGGGGAGGACGACCAATCATGCCCCAGATATGCTCAGAACGGTTGAGAACGGGGTTCTTTCAGCCATGAAATGTGTCAGGGCGTGCTTAACTTACTCCATTGTGTGCATGATGCCTGGCTATGTATTGTGTTCGGTTGATGTTTGTTTTATTGGAGACCATTGAACTTAGTGGATAGAAATGTGTTGAGAGTGGCTCGTGGATCATTCATAGTGTTCTCAGTGCATGAAATAACAGGTTGATAAACGTGCCAATTGCCACTTCATTGACCCTTTTGATATTTTCCATATCAACGCACCTTGTATATTCTCATAAATCATCCTGTCAATATACTACGGTGACAACAGCTTCCATATTGTGACGGAAACTGCATCGTGTTTTGTAAATATCACTGACCCATATGCAGCAAAGTCCAGTTGACCTTTTAAACTATCCACCTTTTTATGTGCATCAACAGAATTGTGTTTATTCTCTTTCGGATGACCAAAATTAAGTAAAATTTATCCCAGTCTTCAAAGTATTTGAATTAGAGGTAATCTGGATCCGCTCCAAATTACACAGCTATTTTAAACAGCACTCTCCGTGTCTTTGCCATGATCAAACGTGTGTGTAGTTGTTTTGTGGTAGTGTTCAAGAATAAGAAAGAAATCTTTCTACAAATTCTTTTTTATTAACCATTGCTCTTCAAGAATCCCTATAGATCATAGACCGAGATAATTTCTACTAAACAACCGTAATAGATGAGATTACGGGTCACATATTGAATTAAATGCCAGCAGTACTGGTGAGAGGTTGGTAGATTAGTGTCCCCCAGCACATCAGAGACACTGCATCCCGTGGGATGAATGATACAGATACGTGTCGACGGTTTGACTGATGTATTCAGGGATTTCTGTTGTATTGTCAGACACGCAGCTGAAAACTAAGATCTCAAATCACAGATAGAACACAAGAATAGATCTGAGTGTTCGTTCAGCAAGGAACCGGGAACTTACAAAAGAGACTTTGATACCGACATTTGCATTGGACAACACAGAGAAACAGCGCTTCCGGTTAACTGATAGAGGATTTAATATGATGTTTCATAAATACAAAACGAGCATGTAACGCGAGGAACACGTGAACCTGATATGGCATTCATTAAGCATTGAATAACGTTGAAGAAACACACATGGGTGCGGTTGATTTGGGGCAAAAAGCCATATGTTTGTAAATGCACGTGAATGTGAAATATTTCTTGAAGCATGAGAGACACAACTCGTACCAGTCTCTACACAAAATCTTAAGGCTAAAGGGAATCTTCGGCGGGTGATAACTTCATAACAAATGTCAGAGACACAGGAACAGAATAATAATATAAACAACTGGGAGAGCCTCGCTCCACAAATCAGTCCTAGCAATAGAGTGAGACTGGTCCATGATGCGCTATGTCACGAGAAGAGGCCCATGGTATATAACAGTCTCCACTTTCCCGGAAAGTTTGCACACGGGACAAATACAGTCCGACATATCACCAACTGAATAGACTACACCACAATGTTCTTGGGGTGAGAAGAGATCATCTCCTAGTTTTCTGAGATAGAGTATTGTGTCCGCGCCAAGAAGAAATAGTAACCGATGTAAAACCCTCGAATGTCGCAGCAATCAGTGTGACTGATCAGGATACATTCTATTGTGACTGGCTGAAAGACACGTGACGCCAAGTTCATCGCCGCCCGGCACCAAATCGCATCATGTTGGCTCTACCAGTTTCTCTAGAATCTCCTCTCATTGCAAGAAGACGTTGAATCAGTTCGTTCAGACTGCTTCGCTTGTAATCTGGAAAAGAAACAACGGATGATTAAAACTGTTACATCACAGCTTTGATCTTTCAGGCCACTTTACGTTAAGAAACAGATATTTAAAAAACCAAAAACATTTGCAGCCTTTCGTCTTTACATATTAATGAGTTGGAGATGTAACTGTTCACATATTGTGGAGAGCGATAAGGCATGGTATTTTGGAAGAAATATCTTATCTGATTAAGAATATCGATCTGAAACCTGTGGTGGAATCCTATAGCGTATGTCGCCTGTAAAGTTCAAATAGTATCAACTATGGCTATGTATTTCTCAGCGTTGCGTACTGCTTAACCTTTCACTGCTGGATATTAAGATCAAGTCACACCGGGTGTCATTATCTGACACCAGACAAGACGCTACTGCTACCACGCTCACCGTCATTACAAAGTGCTCACATGATGCTCTGTTGAATACCACTTCACAGATTCACAACGTTTGGAGTTACTAATCAACTGTGTGCACATGGAGGAATATTGGTCACTCACTGACTCCATTCAACCATTTTACCTTTAACTATCGTGCTGTTCGATTTCCATAGATCTCATTACGACATACTCAGGGTTACAAATTCAACGGAAATTATTTTGACATTGGTATTTTATGCTTTTATATTATATGAGCCCCTTTCAGCAATATTCCAGCAATATCACTGCCGGGAACACCGGAAATGGGCTTCACACATTGTAGCAATGCTGGGAAACGAACCCGCTCCTTCGGCTGGACGAGCGAACATTTTGGACAATATGCTACCCCACTTTATGAGATATATGGTGTGTGTTATGATGCACGTCGGGGATGCATGTCAGTCTGAAATCAATACTTTCTTTCCTGTCTTTCACAGGGTGTCAACTGGTTTTACGCAATGTATTTTATCTTAAGTGTCAATCTTTCAAGGTCCTGTATACTACATCGCACGTCAACACATCTGTGACAGAATGCAGTGTAGTGTTATTTGTAACACTGTCCAGTGGCAGTGTTAACCATGGCAAGCACACACACACGCGCGTACAGAAAAACAGTTGATACAATACAAAGGGGTAAATGTGCAGTTAAAGTCCAGTTAGAATTATGCAACAATATATAGCATAACTAAGGGGCATCTTTGACCTTTTTATCATTTAATGACATCGCTTCGTGGCGTTTGAGTTCTGAGAAGTATTCATTTTTAATTGGTGTCGAAAAATAGTTTTGTCTAAATATTTATATTGCCGCCAAGAGTAGACATAACTTACATTCGAGTAGGGGCATCTTCATTTAAAGTGCCAGTTTGTGCCCCCTGGATTCAGAACTGATATTTATATCCATTCATATAGTTGTAGCCGTTGATTCCCAATCATAGTAAATGGAATGTGTTTCCGGGGATACCGGGACAAATTAATCTTCTGATTGGACATTTTGTTTCTCTACCGTATATGCGATATATTTACGTTCTGTGCTTCCTGGGCCGATACTATAAGCAGACGAGGTTTTGTCTTCGTAATCACATATAACCTGCTTGAATATAAACGGAGCTAAGATCTAAAAGTGCATCAACTGATGGTCGCTACATTGGTATGGGATTAGTTAAGTGCTGGCTGCAAACATGTCCGTCTGTGCAGGCAGCCATCTCGCCACCAGTATGGACAAGCACTGCCTGGGTAATACACAACCAGCACGATCGGGCCGTTACCGATGCAGCAGCTGGACACGCCCTACATCATCAGTCCCTGGCTGGAACTCAACTCAACATCAACCGTTTGTAAATACACTAATAAAACCCATACTTTAGGTCGCAATATGTTATAGACACCAAGGCAGAACACCAGCTGCCCTCACAGAACATATCGGAACATTTCAAGTATAGGGTTCACAGAAGATGATTTCTAATACAAATCTACTGTTGCACAGTATTATGCTTTAATTCAAGCGTACATCTTTCTTCAGTGACAGTGTACATATACCACATGTTGCGGGAATCGGTTGTGATTTCTTAATCGTTCACCGGTAACACTTGAATTGACCAAATCGATCAATAATCGATTAACAATCGGTTACATTTATTCAAAGGAATAACCTCTAAGTAATAAATATATTACACAATATCATTTGTTCTTGTTTCAGACTTCAAAAGGTAAGCAGGTACAATTCAGAAACAGATGGTTGAACATGAAGTAATATACAAAAGAAAAGAAAAAAATAATGTTCTTTAATGGTTTGTTACGTACCATCAACAGCATCAATTATCAACCATTCAACACCAAAAATACCAAAAAAGGCAGTACGTAGAGGGCTTATCCACAGTTAGCATTTCCATCAATGTATTTTTCTGGCCATCGTATCATTTTGCACAAGTACAAAGAGAAAACAACTTTGTTAGTGAAGACGTCAAATGTGCAAGCAAACAAGATAATTTACCTTTTCAGTTCAGATTTGTTTTTTTTTTGCTAGGCATTGTATCATATGCAGGAATTAAGATTAATAATCGGAAATAGCTATCAGCTGTCCACTCGTTGCACAGCGATTTTTTAGAACAAATCCAATAACATAAAGGGATGAATCCTGGCGCAGTAATTGGTAAAATATCTAGAAATATAAATATCTAAAAGTATTGTTTTACTACGAGAAATACATCATAGTATTGGGTAATCTTACTCAGAGGTTTTGATCTAAAATGTGAAATGTGTACATAACCAACGCAAATGTTTTACGGACTCTCATGAATATGGTAAGTGGAAGTTGAAGGACTGTGGCATTCTCTTCCTACAGTGTTTACTTATCATAAACTACTCAATCAATAAACGCAAAGTTAGTATTTTTCATGTAATTTTTCGTATTTGAATCATTGGTGTCTGTGTAATCGGTATATCTATGGTGAACGCTGTCTGCCCTCAATTGTCATTGAGGGCAACTCGCCAAAACGCACCAAAATCTGTTTTCCTTAATAAATGCAATAAATAGTGAACGGGAAGAAATTCATGCTTTTCCTTTTGCACGCACATTCCATGCATCATTTTCAATAAACGTCTGGGGGTGTCAATGCTCTTGCGACAGCTGACCATCTTAACTTTGGCCTTATAGTCAGGCCTAGACTTATGGAGCATCAGCGCAACAATATTAATGCGATTTGTCATTTGGAGGCTGGGGAGTCTTCAGTGATGTTTCGAGGTACATGCTGCGACGTCCTTACGGAAGAGCACGTCTATATCGACGTCGTAACGAACGCTATGCTGTAAATTGTGTACAGGAAGTGGACAGATTAGGTGATGGGAGTGTCATGGTTTGGGCTGAAATCGCATACAGTGGCAGGACAGACCTCATTCACGTCCAAGGCAATTTGACAGCTCGACGTTTCCGTGATGAAATCATGAAGCCTCATGTCCTTCCTTTCATGAACCGCCAGGACGTCATGATAACGCTCGACCGCATACAGCGAGAATTACCAGGGATTTCCTTGCCCAGAACAACGTTCAAGTTCTTGATTGACCCTCACCATCACCGGATCTTAACCCTCTTCAACATTTGTGGGACGAAATGGATCGTCCTGTGCGACAGCGTGACCCTCAGTCACAGACGTTACCTGCTCTGTTTGTGGCCTTGAGGGAAGAGTACTTACTCATTCCCAAGCACTTCAACCGGAATCTGGTCCAGTCTATGGGACGCCGATGCCAAGCAACCATTGATGTTAATGGTGGCCACGCAAGATACTGACTACTCTGCGACCTTGGAACACTTGTCATTTGTGACGAACATTTTCTTGTAGCATGGGACCGTTAATGTTCATTGAGGTTTTCTTCATGACTCCCCTGTATTACTGAACATTACGTGTATAACAATCTTCAGCTATGCGTTTCTTTTTTCATGTTTTGAGTAATATATCTTAATTCTCTTCCCACATTACTTACTTGTCATATCTTCTAATACGACCATATTTCCAGGTTCTCATAAAATAACCCAACTTGGCTTATCCAAGCAAATGTGGGGCCACATATATCCCTCTTCTGTCGTTGTTGTGTTGATGTGACGCACAAGACATTTAAGGGCTTGCTTGTCCGTTGTTAATGAGGGCGATGGAGACGCCATTGAATCGCCATTACATGACTGAGTTCAGTCTAGAGGAAACCTTTGCGCATCGAGCTGGGGAAGAGGTTCTAGTTTTCCCGATGCATACGGAAATTACGGTGGCCTAACGAATAATTCCTTTTGAAGCAACGCCACTGATTACTAAATCTGACTGCAACCAATCACGTATCTTGAACTCTTGAACCATGAAAGGGTCGTATTAGAAGAGAGGTTGGTAGGAAGATATGAGCAGTAAGCTCTGTGGGGATGAGAATGGGGATGAGGTGAAATAACCATGTCATTTCACACACGTTCCCAGGGAGGCCACCTGGAACTAGGGCATAAACTATGAATGACGAGGGGATAATGATTGTTGAGAATAATGTGAAGATGCTGCTATTGGAAGTTTGTTGTGAATGCCAGCTACAGTAAATATGACCATTTAGCTAAACAAAATGTATGCACGTATCCATATTCTATCAACTACACTTCGTTTTGAGGCGCGGGTAGACGCAATATGATTGTGATTTCTGTGAATCATGCGGATAAAAGTTATAATTGTCGGTAACTAACAGTTACCTTGCCTTGCATTAATTTCTGTTTCATAAGAATTATCAACGACTGTCGATTAGGAAATATTGCACTTGATTATCGCACCGGGAAAGGTAATCAATCAATTATCGATTATAATCGATCATCGGAACACCACTACAATTAGATATAAATTTAAATATAAACCAGGTCATTGTCAGGTAGAAAGTTGTCATTGCAATGTGGTCTGTAGACACCTGTACAAATCAACCGTTATGCTAAGTCTATTATATAATTATCTATCGGTGTTATGAGGTTTTTTTTAGCAAATGAAGACTAGAGTATATACGGATCAACATTCGAACCGTTTTGATATTTCCAAATAATGTTGAAATATAAATGAATGCACAAAAGTGAACAATCTATAAAACTATCTGTCGTGATGAAATTCGTTTTTGTGATAAAAGGATTGTTATTTCTGATTGCTTACAACTTGGATACGCGTATTTTCATCTGTTTGCGTCCGTAATGAAGACCGCTTTTGTTTGATTATGTTATTATATTGTTCTTGTCACTGGTTCCAGTTGAGGTGCTAACATCTGCAGAAACTACCTCCCTGCGTTCTGTGACTAATTCAGTGTGTTAGTTCATGGTACGTGTTTTGTGTGCAACAAGCGTGTTGGAGAATATGAAGTACATTCACCACTTCTGTGATTAATCCATAGATGGACGTCACAAAATGTACTTTTTTATAGAAGTAATTATGGAGAATTTACTTCAGTGGGAAAGATAATAGATTCAACTAATAGTAAAGATCACAAAGTATTTTAATGTATGGAACACATAGAGTATGTTTTTTGAAAGCAAAAATGGCGACAACTGTGTTAAGCATTAAATGATGTATAAGTATTCGATCGTCTTCTGTTTAAAGCAGATCCAGTTAAGGGTCGTTATCAGTCTCCCTCTTTCCCTTTTCCTCTACTTAAATACGTTTATATTCATGTGCGTTGTCATTAAAGCCGTCGTCTTTACCGGCGCTTTTGTTTTCAGGACTTGTATTCTGATACAACGTTCCGGGTGAGTGCGCTCACAACACCGGATGTAAACATCCGACTTCAAAGGCTTGAATTGTAAAATAGTTGTGTTTACCTGGGTATATTTATGGTTGTTGGTGTTTCAACGTAGGTGTATTTGTAATTCTTGCAGTTTAGCCATTTACTATAGGCGTACATGTTGAATATGAAGCTCTAACAGCTTGTGTGAATTTTAGATGTGATATATCTGAGTCTATTCACTTGTATCCTGTATTGACCTGCGTGTGTGCAACCAGCCTCCAAACAATGGCGGTGTGTTAATCATTGTCCTCGCCTCTAGGCCCCGCCCTGTCTTAGCATATTTATGGGCAGAACTGAGTTTAGAGAAGTCATTAATAGTTTCACCCTTGAGGGTCAATTACCAAATCATCGTGATGAACGGAAGAACTGTCCTTCAAGAATGCCTACATTTGTCAATGGTATAATCCCGCGGGGCTCTAGATGCTATCGTACGAGGTGGAAGCTGCGTGTCAGCTCGTCAAACTTTCTGTTGACCAGATTTAATGGCAATCCAGAAGAGCTTCATTTGAGATAGATGAGTGATCCAGCATCCCACATCAACATTTGTCGACGCAGGGGTACGATGTTTGGGTACGACCACTTCTTAAGCAGTAGTACAGTCGTTGCCTGTTGTTTTGTAAAGGTCGACCTGGCATACGCCGTATGCCGATATTCTGTAAAGCGACGCGCACTGGCGGACCCAACATCTCGTCATCTCAGATAACACTGATGCTTTCCACAACCTGGTACTGAGCAATAGACGTTTTACACTCATGGGTTAAGGAGACCCTAGACTCTCATGGATCAATATACAATATGCTTCACCAACATCTACGTATTTCAAAGATTTGGTCCCGCTGGATTCCTAGACTGTTACCGTATGAAATGAAAGGAACGTGGGCCATCAGTTGTAACGCCCTTTTGACCAGATATAATTGCATTCTCGAAGATTTTCATTTGAGACAAGTGACAGGCAACGAGACTTGTTTCCATGTCTTTGCTCCTCAGTGCAAACAAGATTACATTTGGCAGAAACGGTTCATCCAAAACCAAGATGTTGTGATAAAATATGGACCACAACGAGAGCCATATACTCACCGTCTTCTGGGACAGCTACAATACAGCACATGAATACCTACCACAGGGAATAGTAATTTTCAATAGTATGTAGACAGTATGTCATGTTTCAACTATTGAGTGAATCTACCAGAGAAGAAGCAATGAGACGTCGACATTCTCAATTTCGCACCAGGACACGTTGTAATGATTCTTATCTACATAATTCAAAAGAGTTGCCCTAGTGCCTACCAAGTGATATCAAATTTCGAAAATATATATTGTGGTAAGATTAACCTATGGTCAGAATTTGTTCCTGTTGCGTACAGGTTCGCAGAAGAGGACTGAACATTCTACAGGGAAACCATGAACTGCTAAACTGAAAGGGAACTCTTTTGGAAAGGTGTGTTCATATTGGATCAGATACTCTCTCATTTTCAACGTGGGATCAGCAATGTTACTTCAACATGTAAACCTACTTACTTTCATGTGAAACCGAACATGTGAACACAAGTCTCTATCCTGTCTACAAAGAATGAAACGAAAGATTGGACAGAGGTTTCGACCTGAATACAGGGAAACACCAATACTATCCAATATACCAGGGAGACTTTAACAGATTATCCCTGATTATACAAAGAGCAGTGCTGAACATGGATATCAATTTTCTTCACATTAATAATGTATTGCTAAGATAAGCCAACATGTCAGAAAACATGAAGTCGCAGTCGTTTATGAATAACATAACTACTTAGAAAATACTCCCAATGGGAGGATACATGGTTTAAGTACATAGGCCAACATTCACTGTCGTGGTAGTGTTTATTGCATGATACATAACAGACACGCCTTGGCTTTCAGTGTGCAGTCAAAGCGGACTTTTCTATGAGGCGATGTGGAACTGAATTTCAACATCAGATGTGAAAATGCTGACCGCATACACTGTGTGCATGCCGAATGAAGCAGCTGTTAGTATTCAATGTGACATTGTACCCAGGGTCCCTGGCGTGATTACCAGTCTTCAGTTTCATAAAGCATGTTCTCTTTGGGGACAAGACGTCCAAGTGGCCATAACATTTCCAAGTCGTATTTCCAACAACTCGATTGCTTTGTAACAATATTGTTTCGTGTAGAGGCATGTCTCATGAGAACATGGGAATAACAACGTCACGATGTATTTCCCATAACTCAATTGTTTTCTAAAATGCTGTTTTATGTGGAAACATATAGCATATTGTTAACACGTACCACCCGCGATGTATGGGAATGCTTGTTTGTGTTGTGGCTTTACCTGAGGCCTGTTGATGGGTTATACAGAAAACTCGTTACTCTGGGCGTTGATAATCTGGAAACTCAGATTACTGAGAGATTGTTATCGTTACGGTCTACGTACATACTGAGGGTTGTGAATTGTAATGCTCAAAGGCAAATGGTCACCATCCGCAACATGTAGTTCGTGAAAACGTTGAAATGGTGGATCATTTCAGAGGCCCATATGGAGGAGGTTTCAGCGCAACATTAGTGTTCCTACAAGTACTCACCCATGTAGTATCCACGTTGAGTTCTTTTCGTCTGAGCCGGTAATTCTGACAAGCTATTGGACAGTAATGGATAATCTGGAAGATAAAAATGAAATAATCACAATGCAGTTTGATATCAAGCATCATATATCAACACCAAGGCAAAACGTAAAAACATATTCACACACATATCGGGGTCTAAGGACCATCCACCTGTGTGTAGGCTGTTATAAACACATGAAAGTCACATCCTGGCTTGTTGAAGAAGGCCTCCAGCAGTACTACCGTCATATCCTGACTTGTTGAAGAGCGCCTTCAGTAATAATACAACCATCTTGTCCAACGTCAGCCTTTCTGAAATAGCCTTATTTTGGCTCATTCAGATACATTTATATACAAGTAGACAAGACATGTTCAGTTATAGCTTGGGTACATCGTCACATAACATCTGTCCAGCTGATGATACATCATCACGATATGTAGTCAGACAAGACAACATGAGACAAGACCCTGTATTTTATGTTTACATATCAAATATTTGAATCGCAGATTATCTTTACTTAAATAATGTCTGGATTTCATGTAACTAATGTCTTGGTTTCACGTATCACATGTCTGGGTTTCATATAACTATTGTCTGGGTTTCTCATAGTTATTGTCTGGGTTTCTCAGAACTCATGTCTGGTTTCACATAAAGTACTAATTTTTAGTTGGAGTGACCCTCGCTACCCAACACCGGAGTAAGGTCTCTTTTAGAATTATCATGCCTGTGGCTACCCTTCAGTGGTACACCTAACCAACCATACGCCACACTCACATGTCACTAACTCCACTACTTCCTTTTACGGAATAGACAGATTGTGTCCACTGAAGGCTTGAACTGTGCTTAAGCATAGAGCATGAAACAAGTGTGCTCGGTGCTTGTAAACATGCATTAGGAGTGGGTATGACCGGCTGAAAGAAAAAACGAAAAATTTAACAGGCTGCTCATGCACGTGTTTACGAGCCACAACGTCAGGTACGACAATAACGCGCTGAGCTGACGTCACATGGCCTTTAGCAATACTAGGCTATGGTATAATCAGAATTTGATTTCATTTGCACTATATCGACTGTCTGTTTATCGATGCCATCTTGCAATGCCGTTCTCTGGACAGGAAATAGAAACTTTCGGAAAACTGATTAGACAATTTCGTGTTAATCGCGAATCCCACCCTTGACCCTTGACTTTATAAGATCGGATTACTTCCGGTGTGATATGGACCGTGTAGCAACATACGGGGTGATATAAATACATTATCGCATTAATTCTATGATGCGATCGATGTCTTTGAGTATGGAGACAACGGTGCGTGTGTTGACAAAAACGAAGCCAACTTTCTGCTTCAGTAATTTATTGGGTGTTGCAATTGATTAACTTGAATCACCAAAACACAAGATCACGAGCTGTTTCTGCGGACGTTTCCCATATGCGCATTGTGGAAACCCATTTATCCATTGGGTTAATAGGAATACCACTGAAAAACTATTCTGCTATGAAACCAATAACATAACCCGGGATCCGAACGCATACAAATGTTGTTCCTGTTTTCCTAGAAGCTAGTCGCACGGGTTTAGTGCCTCTCTTGATTTCGGCATTTGAGCCTTTGACCGTCGTCGTCGGTGCCACCAAACATAGAGAGCCCAGCTTCAGAATTTCCGTTATATCACGGTTTGTCAGTGGGAGGACAGGCCGACGAGGTACGCGAAGTAGATCAAAGTGGATGGGTGTCAAGAGGATAAATAAGCCTCATGCACAAAGCGTACAATCAAAGCAGATTAGGCATAAGCACGAGCAGTGTTTTCAGGAAAGATTGTCGATGCTCAGCTACTCTGAATCTGATGTTCCATCTGATCCCCCCTAAACCACCTTTTGAAGGCCGCCTATCGTCATCTAGGATCCACACAATCATCCAGTCAAAACTCAACTGTCTGTCGATGACCAGTCCTGTCTAGACACTGGTTTTAGAGTACACAGTAAGCAGTTGGCACAACGTTGACTGCAGCCATGATTAGATACTTCACACCTTACCCACAGAGAAATGAATCATGGCCATCTACACTAGTGACATATAGAACACTGGGCATCCAGAGACATCTGAAGGTGTGAGGTGCATGCTCTGTTAGTTTATGTTGTCTGGGCATTGTCTAGCACGTTTATGTATACTAGGGACACAGACTATTAATTAATGAAAATGAATGAATGCTTCGATTTCACATATTTCAGTATATGACTTGGTGGTTGATCACGCCACAATAAATACATAAATTACTCTCCCCAAGCACCATGGTAACACAGCTTTATGTGTCCGATGTCCGTTGTGTGTGTGGCGTGGGGGGTTGTTGGGGACTGGTCTGATTTGGGTTATAACCGGTGGAAAGGACTTATCGAGGACTGCTCTGATTTGATGATGTATTCAATTATCCACACTCAGTCTCCTACCACCGCCATAAATCGCTGCGATCTACAGGCTGCTGCATTGCGGGATGTGATAAGTGTGGTGTGTTACATGTCTTCTAGCATGAATCTAATTGCAATCATTCAGGAGAGAGTATTATTTACATATATACACATTTCTTTCCTGGTAAAGGCAATAACCTATCACAAGTTCGTAAACTCTTTTTTAAGTGTTTCTCTATAGCACTGCGGGATCGCACGATTACAGTGCAATGAAGCTTGTGCCAAACATGAGACTTTTGAACGATATATTGTTAAGAACCTGCAGGTTCAACCCATCTCTTCGTAACGAATTGTCAATCTTGTACACCATATATCACTAAATGAATTATATGAAAAATGTCTTGTGATGGGATAACAGTGGGCACACGCTGCCACTTCCAGTCATCAGGACACCTTTCCCCTGAAGCTAAGGGGAAATGTTCACAGCTGTTTACAATTAATCACGGTATTTCACAGTGATCTAAAATAACGAAATCTCACAACTAGCTGTTTGATCTGAAGAATGGAACCACTTTCGAGGGAGTCTTTCAGACATCCTTTGCACGCACCGGAAGTGAGAGACCAATCCTGATCGAAAGTGGGTGTTTGGGAAGTACATGGGGTAAGTCAGTCGCGGCCTCATGCTTCGTGGCGCTGGTGTATTTGTCCAGTAAATATACGCTCAATCGTTTACAAATTGGATGCAGACGAGGTTTGACATTCTGCTGCTGACGAATCAGTCTAATCACATTGGAGCAACTGATACAGGCTGGACGCCTCTGGTGACTTGAATCATTCATGACATGTTTTATAGCAGTTTTAGCCGTTCGGGTGAACGCATGTGAAGACCACATAAATCGTACGGGAAAGCATCTGAACCGTAATAAACCTCTCAAGGGAACTCTTCTCCAACCAGTTCACATTCCTGGAAAGGATTTGTATTAGCTATATAATAAGTGTTTATTCGGCAAGCCGATATAAACATGACTGTTGAGACTTATGGGTGTAGGAAGGGTTTTGTCGTGTCTATTTACACGTTTAATTTCGATTTTACAACGTTTAAATGTTTACTGTAAAAAGACGGAGCAATAATAGTCTGCCCATATCACTCCATACGTTAAAGGGAGAGCTGTGCTACACCACTGGCAAATCTTCAAAGGAACTGGTAAAACTATTGAGGCCTTGGGTCAGTAGTGAAAGAACATTAGCGTGCAATGTAATGGATGACATTGTCGGGTTCTTTGCATCCAAGTTCAGCCACACTACATTAGCTGCAAAATGGATTCTGTTATAACAACAGGATATCCTGTTATATACGTCTTAATGAACCAAGCGTTGTAACTTCAGTTATATACGTAGACGATATTCGTGACTCCCCAACACTGAGGAGGACGTACTGCACAGTACGACAAATATAACAACTATTAAACTTCAGGTATAGACTCTGCTATCACGGATGTTTTATACACTCTGCAGATTTACTATTGCCTTACTTACAACTGACATTTAATATCGTTTTGGAAATGGCATACTTCCCCAAATCACGGTTCACTGTTATAATAGTTAAATAATCCTAAAAAACTATAGCGGCATAACCTTATTTAATACTTCGGCAGATATCTTAGAAAGGATAACAGAACCACAGGTAGGGATCCACTACGGTTGATAACATATTTGTTTAACAGTCTTTTATTCAGAAATATCGTAATCAAAACGGACGCAAATTCTATGCATTATTTGTAGGTATTTCCAAGGCGTCCGATTCCTTAAACAGAAATAAACCATGGGATCACTAAGACAAGCAAGATGTCAGTTGCAAAATGGGAAAAATACTAAAATCTATGGAATGAGTAATAATGCGATATATTTCGGAGTCAATTAGGAGTTAAGCAATGTTGCATGTTAAGTCCTTTCCGTTTACATTAGTATAAATCAATTAGTAGCCTACATCAAAGAAAACTGTCCCAGTTATATCCAGATACTACAAATATTCTAGTTACTATTTGTCAATGACATCATATTGTTTTCAAGAACAATTAAAGGCCTACACAGAGGGACTAGTGAAATAGAGATTTGTTGTGATGAATGGAAACTTAAAACCAGCTATCAAAAAGATAGATGTTTTTGTTTTTTTTACAATGGAGGTAAACTAACCCATAATGCAAAAAAAACATAGCACTACAGGATAAAAATACCGCTTCATTTAAGTACGTTTGTTTGTATTTTACCAAGTATCTTTCATGGTCAGTATATAAATGACATGCATCTATACATGCATAAAATATTAATAGATATTATAAAATATATACATGTTTAGGGGACTTCACCTACAGATCTTTCTTTTCAAAATATCTGACACCAAAATACATAGTTTTAAATATGGTACCAAAGTATGGGATTTTAAAACTTTTAAAATTAAGTAAGAAATTTCTTGGGCCAAAAACAGACACGTCAAGTTGTATGGTTTACAGAGAATAAGGAAAATGTCAACTGCACATTAAATCAAATATAAAATTTATTAGATAGCGGGTAAAGTAATAAACACTGTCTTCATAAAGATTACCAAAAATGTTGTGATATGATGATGCAATGAGATAGCCATGGAAAACGTCATTGGGTAAAAGACATGAAACACTCGTTATCACCTATCGGTTTTTGCAATGCTTGGCATCAACAATTTGGCATCAACATTTTTTCTGTTCAGTTAAAGAAAAACTTTAAGATATATTCCTTCAAACTTGGTGGACTAATCTCTCATTATCACATAAATGTATTTACTTTAAAATGATAAACTGTTGTACAGAACATTATCTTTCAGTTTTGACAATATGGTATTATAAATCTTCACTGGCTGGAATCCGCTGTTCTGTGTATGAGAGATATATCAAACAGATAACAAAAAAGAAAAAAAGAAAATGGAATCTGTCAAATGTGCAACCTAATGATGACGAAGATGAATTCCACTTCTTATTTGTCTCCACAGAATACTTATCGTTAAAAACAGACATTTGAGAAATATTATCATGATCATCCTGAAACCCGTGTGTTTATATCAATAATCAATAATCCCTGTAAAACACATTTAGAAAGTTTGTCCTTATATTTTCACAAAGCTTATAGTTTCAGAAATAATCTACTATTACCCACAGACGAGTAAGGCCTCTGGTCTTTCCGTGTGAAATATACATTGCTAAAGAGTGCTTGGCACATTCGTATAAATGAACTAAACATATGCAGAGAACAATTTGAGACATTGACAGAACTAATAACCGTAAGCGATAAACTAATGTATTTGAGAATTGCCGTCAGAAACAAATTATATGTTACACTTCAGATAAATCATTCTACTTTTGTTGTTGTATTTTGACATAAATCAGTCTTTTCTACTGTATGTTATGGCAATTAGTGAAAAATTGAAACTTCATGCACTGTTAATACCCATCACCATTTGGACAGGATGGTGGGGAACAGAGATGACCTATTTGTCTCACGGAGAGGTCTGTCCTTTGTCAAAGCCAGGATCAGCAAAGGTCCGCACTTAAATCCAAGAGTGAGTTTGAGCATGATCAACAACTATGAGTAATACACCCACGCTTAAATCTCAGGAAACTGGTTACCTTCTACAGTGTTCCTCACATTGGCGTCACACTCACTAATCTGAAAAAATATGCTTAAAATAACGCTTTCAATATATCAAAGCAACCCAATCGATAAAGCAGGAGAAATATTGATTGTCACTGATGGTCAATGGTAAATAATGTGTTAGATCTTACATAAGATACAGTCAAACTGGGATGAAATAATATGAATCTAGTGACGATCATCTTGGTGAAGTCACTTCGAAATCCCAAGTATGTCGGACCTTTACATCTATGAAAGCCTACAAGCTAATTAGTACAAGGAGAGAAGGCACATCTGGCAATTAGCACGATATTACGGAGCCGTGAGTGACGTAAGTACTCGTTACTCTTCAGTGCTTTAGAACTCACAATAGTACAAAGATTAACACATTTTGAGAAGATTTATAATAACACTGTATTTGCCCTACGAGGGAATTCTTTTTACAACATTGAGGCACATACAGCATGGTTATAACAAATCAAACAAAGAAACACGATCACCTTAAACGCTGAGAATGATAACCAATGTATACTGTAAGAAACTAGTAGACAAACGCATCTAAAATTGTGGCTAGGCCTAACATTCATTTAAAAGTTACATTCTCACAGGTATGAAAGATGTTTGGGACCTCTTTGTACGAACTCTGGGACGAGGAATCTACGTCCAGATGGTAAAAGTTTAAAGCAAGATTCGTGAAACGGGTTGGATAAAATTTTGTTCGCAGACGTTATTAGACGATTCTAGTACATAAAACAATGAGGATTAAAATTCACGACGACAATCTTTTAACAGTTGGTGACAACCCTTTGCAGTTTGTTTTGCTTTGGAGAGATAGGGCACCGAACCAACATTTAACAGAGAACAATACCTTTTGCATATATGACATACTTTTACATTTTATTGGTAATCTCCACAGAGCGTCTCTATTGTCAATATCAACGTGAAATTCCAAAGGGAAAGGGTGTTCGTATGAAAGGAAACGTGGGCGAGATTCCAGACCATTCCTCCAATGGTTTTAGTTTGTAAACAGTTATTTACAATGTCTTTGGTGTATAAAGTACAAAAATGGGGATCCAATAGCAACATCAGTGGCCCCATATTAATGACACTATTGAAGTCCCAATGGTTGTAAGGATGTAATTTCATAGTATTGCATAATGACATGATGTTATGGACACCACTTAAAGCGCCATCGCCTGTGGAAGTTGTTTGGGTTAAGGAAATGTACCTATAGTTCGGTTGCCTCAAAAGCCGATCGAGGAATCGCAAACTTGAAAACTAATGAACATAAAGTGCTAAAAAGAATGCTGATCATAATCAAAATATCAGACCAACTCTGTAAGACGGAGAAAATAAACATTTGTTTAACAAACTATCATTAAAATATTGACACAGTTCCCTATTTGTTACGAAGGAAGAGTGCAGAGAAAAGGACAGCTTGGTGTTCGAGAAAAACTTGCACAAATGCTGACAAAGTTATTGATTCATTAACCTGTGCTGTGCTGTCTCAATTCTTTATCGCACACCTGGCTGTCCCTTTCTCTGCGCTCCTCCCTCGTAACAAATAGGCAACTATGTCAACATTTAAATGATAGTTTGAGTTGGCCTCAGTTTTGATTATGATCAGCGTTTCATTGCGTAGGATATGTTTATTGGTTTTCGAGTTTGCGGTTCATGGGCCCGCCTTTGAGTCAAGCGGACTGTACAGTCCAATGTCAATATCTATCAGGATAGAACCGGCTGGTAACTGCTTGACGTTGGGCACTGTAGCTTTTAGCTGTATGAAAACTACTAGAGAAGAGTACAAGAACGTGTACATGAACGTCACTTAGAAAGAATACACAGGGTTAAATGTGGAAGTCTTATGCCTTCCTAGTGAAGTATTTAGAGAGTGATAATAACTACATATTTCGCTACATGTTATGTGTTTTCAAAGCAAATTGTGTAACGGTAAGACAACTTTCTTTACAACACATCTTGACTTGCTTTCTGAAACAGAAACAGTTTTACATCTGAGGCCTTACATGTGAGAAGAACAGTATGTTATGTGTTATGGGCTGGAGACCAGCGGCAACAACAAGTATTTATGTCGTCTATTATGTCGTCTAACTGTATCCCTGAATGCTGAAGAAATTATTTCGCTAATAGTTTCATGTTTCAAGCTTGCGAAACTGTCTGGGAGAATGTCAACGTGTTTTGCAATGTACTTCATCACCAACATATATAACAATAGTTACACAGGTATGAAGAACATTGGGTTAGAAGGGTCCGTTACATATATTCATGTACTCAATACTGGAGAAGGTATTTTCCTTCAGTCGTGTCTTCTACTACTCTGCGAAGTCTAATATTTTACATAACTTGAGACTGAACTTCAGTAGGAAGCAGTGTAGGTTGTGATGTAGATAAAAACTGAATAACCAAGGTATGAAATAGTCACTATTTCATTTGTCATTAATGTGTATTGTTACTGAACCATTATTATACATTATTACTAAATGCGCAAAACTGTAGGTTATAATCGTACATTGTTACCTAAAACTTTGCTACCAAAACCATCAAGCCTCACCTCGCCAGGCATACAGAAACACGAGTGTCGTTAACCTTTTCACTCAACGACCTACTTTTCAATCGATCCGAATTTTCTCGTGTGAAAGTGAAAAAAGACAACACTGACAATTCCACATTCTTGTTTCATAAGAAAATGGTATTCCTAAGTGAATTTTAATTTTAAACGTTAATATTTCCGTATTTCTATATTTTTGGCGAGCTGTAGGCAGTATCACCTTAACTAAGACGTCACAGACTGTCCCTGTTTAATGAGGTCGTAAAATGATTCACAATGCATCTGGCTCACTGGTTACACCTGTTATGTATTTTTTGCACTTATTCAATGTAATCCTGTAACGCACAATCAGACTGATGTAGTATCAATTCCGTACCAGACCGCCAACTTTTTCTAGCGTGTTTGCAAGGATTAAAAGAAGTGTGGTCTTGTAACATACGAATGCTTTGATGTACCAAACAATACTGATTGATACTTATGTATCTATCCACTTAAATGAACTAGTCTGAAACTCTGGACTGGCTATTGCACTAAACTGCGCAATATGACGGAATCCAGTCAACAGGAAACGAGACTGTTGTGTAATCAATGTTTTGACTTGTCAAGAAAAAGAAAAGGAAATTTAGTTAATCCTACGAACATTTCAAAAATATTTCAAAACAACATCCTAAAGTTTTCGCTGCGCGAATAAAGTCTTATACGTCACCGAAACGTAAAAATTCGTTCTTTCTTCGTGGTGTTTTTTTTTCTGCAAGACTTAACACATTTCGAAACCAGT
The DNA here is from genome assembly GCF_037392515.1 of Haliotis asinina. Lineage (NCBI taxonomy): Eukaryota > Metazoa > Mollusca > Gastropoda > Lepetellida > Haliotidae > Haliotis > Haliotis asinina. Next base: position 6,837,566 of record NC_090282.1, read on the forward strand.
TCTGTGCATTCTTTAACAAATATCGTGGCTTTGAAAGAAAAAAATCTGAAAAGAAGTTAACACTACTGCTTGTACATATGTCAGTAAACATTGATGCTTGGAAAGATCAAGGGTGACAACAACTCGTAATTGTAAAGCACAACATGGTGTTTCACTGAAGTATTTGTTTCCAGCATGCTCGATACACTAAAAACTTGTAAGACGAAATTGACCCTTGTCATGGCGCTAGCGTCAAGCTGAGCAGGAAGGAACAGAAAAACTGGTTTCTTGATTAAATTTGTATGGAGTGAGGTGAAATGCAATTACCTGTTTTGACATTTACCATAACTTCTTTTTTGTATGAGAACATTTACTTGTCCTTGCGTGTGTTTGTGACTCTTGCTACAGTCACTTCGAATGGTCACTATTTTAAAGTGACTTACATCACTATTTTAAAGCGACTCACATCACTATTTTAAAACGACTCATAAAAAACACATCGTGATGCCTCAGAGTCGTGAAGGGTTTTTCATTTTTTATTTGCATGAGAAGTCACAAGGACAGTGAACCTGTAGTGAGTGTTTGAATGCTTGGTGAGAAGCTGCAACTGGACTGGGCTAGGATCAGCTGAACAGGGCTGGGCTGGACTTTGTTATACTCTGGTCGATAGCAGCGACATTAGATGTACATTTGAAGTATAGATTCCAAAATATGTTTGCATATGAAAACAGTATTACAGTGATATAAACGTTTTTATAACAGTATGAATTATGTATAGAATGCACTTTGATGGAGTTTGATAGCAAGCATTCATGATTACTCTGGTCTCCGTGTTACTTATGAGCTATTTACTAGTTCAGGTAAGGGCTTCTACTAATACTCTTTACTTTACCGAGAGAGTCCAGTTTACTTTACGACGCCAGTTTACTCACATGACACTTTTAACTTTAGACTTTAGTTTCTCAGCGAGTCATGTTCACACGCTGAGCTCAGTTTAGGCGCTGATGCAAGTGTGCAAGTTTACTTCAGTTTCCCCTTACTAAGTACAATCCCCGGGGGAGAGGTTAACGTATGGTCGATCAAGGTCTCCCTATATTTGTTCAGCTGTCGTTTGAAACCGGTAATCATCTGTAATGTAGGTTTAAACAGCTGTAATGGAACAAATGTATAACGCGACCTTTGGTTAACATTCGTATTCATTGCACTAAGGGAAATTTTTATAAAATATGTTGATGTTTAAATGCCAGCTCTTGTAAATTTCATAATAAGCTGTAATCAATATGTGAACAGTGTATCTGAAGCCGGTTAGATAGTCTGTAACCAGTGCTGAGCTTGACTCGCCCACTTACACAAATGCCGTCATCGTTAGTTGAAGAAGTGAACACGTGGTATATTTAAAGTTTATGAAAGTGAATTATTGGAAGTGATTAAATTTAAGCTATCGTGTCAGCATTACTCGATACACCAATTACACTTAGTAGTTTGTAAGATATAACAATCAAGACGCCGGTCGTCTTCATCGTCGAATGCAAAACTCCCTGAGTGGTAAATATTTCTCCGAATAGAACCGTCTATTACTGTTGATTCCCTACACAAACTCTCAGACACAGCCATGGTCAAGACAAGAATGTGGATGGCAATTTTATACATTTTATTGTATGACACAACGTTTCTAGGCCATCTCACGCTTCTTGTGCAGGTATGTGTGAAACACAAAGAGCTTGCCCATTCACGAGGTCAGTATATGTGCATTTATACTGAATGGTTTCCAAATAAATACACATGTTAAAGGCCCTCGGAGAACAGGTAAAACATCAAACATCGGTGGGTGCAGCCTTAATGGATGCAACCGAGCTTTTTTTTGTTTTTTGCCCACCCACTGATATATTACATAGCGACAAATATTTCCGGGGTGATTGTTAGATAACTGCTTTCTGATGCCAGGAAGTGAAATTTATAGCTTTGAACCGGTGAATTAATTATTGTAAATATCCCCTCACACAGGCGTCTGAAATACGGTATTCACATGGCCACTCCGTCAGCAAACTGATAGCAATTAAATTGTTTTGAGGTCATAGTATTTAGACATAACTACGCATTTAACGGAATTCGGTTTCACATCGGAAACGAAATGTAGAATGTGTTTTCTATGAGCGATCGAATTATGCTCAGATCAATCGTCATAATCATATAGTAAAAGAACATTTCAACCCCAAACCAGGTTTTTCTTTGAGGGAATGTCATTTTATAAAGCCAGGTAGCCATTTTGCTACAAGTTCTCTGTGGATGTTTGTTTTATATTCTACATTGGATATATTTATATTAAATATTCACACTAGGCATCTTTTTTTTTCACTCATACTATTCACATCTCTATCTGCGCGATGGTTCCATTACTCTCCAAGACGTAACATACAACGCAAAGAGGTAGAGACATAACGCTGTCAGCCTGATACATGTTAATCGTCCCATACATCTTTGAGTCAAGGATAATAAATGCATGTTAAAACATATAAACCTATTTTGTACCACTGACACAAATAGCTATTATGGAAAGGAAGATGTGTCTCGTCACCGAGGAATATGTAATGGTACTGTGAGCGGCTGAAAATGAATTTTATTTCATAAATATTTGAACTGCACGTTCCCGTCCATGTAAACTAGGTGCTATTGATCTGTATGAGTCTGATGATATTTGATAACTCAAAAGTATGTTTTAATCATAGTAACTATGATAGGTAAGAAACAGACTGTGAAGTCTCCCTATTACATGCCATATGACTTAGAGCCATGCAGCAGAAGAAAACACCTTCGCTCTGTTTTCAAATGGGCGCACTAGATAATGCAACTGGAAAGTTCATTGGGCATACCAACACATTTCATCACCTGTATACAGCACTATTATGCCATTACACCAGTATTCCACAACACCATAATGCCACCACACCATAATGTCACCACACCATAATGTCACCACACCACAATGTCACCACACCATAACGTCACCACACCATAATGCAACCACACTATGATGTCACCACACCATAATGTCACCACACCATAATGTCACCAGACCATGATGTCACCACACCATAATGTCACCACACCATAATGTCACCACACCATAATGTTACCACACGAGCATTCCACCACACCATAATGTCACCACACCACAATGTCACCACACCATAATGTCACCACACCATAATGTCATCACACCAGTATTCCACCACACCACAGTGTCATCACACCACTATATCGCCATATCATAATGTCAGCATATCCCTCTATCACCAAAACCTTGTATCACCACATCATTTTATTGCCACAACTCTACATCACCACAGCCCTTTATCGTCACAACTCTGTATCACCACATCCCTCTATCGTCACAACTCCATATCACCACAAACGTCTATCGCCACATCATTATATCAGCACATCCCTCTATTGCCACAACCCTGTAACAACACATCGCTCTATCGCCACAACCCTGTATCAACACACAACCCTATATCGCCACATCCCTCTATCGTCACAACTCGTTATCACTACACCCCTCTATCGCCACACCACTATATCGCCACATCCCTATACCAACACAGCCCAACATCGCCACATCCCTATACCAACACAGCCCAACATCGCCACATCCCTATACCAACACACCCCAACATCGTCACATCCCTATATCACCACATCCCTATATCACCACATCCTTATATCACCACACCCCTATATCACCACATCCCTATATCGCCAAATCCCTATATCACCAAATCCCCATATCAACACAATCACATTACTATACCCTGTATCATCACATCCCTCTATCGCCACACCACTATACCGCCGCATCCCTACATGAGAACACCCCTATATCAACACACTACAATATCGCCAAACCCCTGTATCATCACATCCTTATATCGCCACATCCTTATGTTAACACACCACAATATCACCACACCACTACACCGCCACATCCCTATATTACCACACCAGTGCCTCATCACATCCCTTTATCGCCACACTCTGCATCAACACACCATCATATTACCACACCCTATATCACCACACCTCTATCTTGCCACATCACTGCATCACCACACTACTACACCAATACTCGTCTATGAACAACATTACACATCACTTCACAACTAAAACACCTTCTCCCTTCTCCCGACAACACATATCCCCATGCAGCTCCCACAACCACACACACCCCTACACCTCCTCCCAACCACACACACTCGTACACCTCCTCCCGACAACGTACATCACACCAGCTCCCTGCTACAATGCCACACCACACACCATTTATCTAACACAACACCTCATGCCACTTCTACATCAACACACACTCCAAGCTCCATCCCCAGAGACCGCTATACAGCTACATCAACACACTCTCCAAGTTACATCTCTACAGACAACTACCCTACTACATCAACACATACTCCAAGCTACATCCCTACAGACAACTACCCTACTACATCAACACATACTCCAAGCTACATCCCTACAGACCACTACCCTACTACATCAACACATACTCCAAGTTACATCCCTACAGACCACTACCCTACTACATCAACACATACTCCAAGCCACATCCCTACAGACCACTACCCTACTACATCAACACATACTCCAAGCTACACCCCTACAGACAACTACCCTACTACATCAACATATACTCCAAGTTACATCCCTACAGACCACTACCCTACTACATCAACACATACTCCAAGTTACATCCCTACAGACCACTACCCTACTACATCAACACATACTCCAAGCCACATCCCTACAGACCACTACCCTACTACATCAACACACACTCCAAGCTACATCCCTACAGACCACTACCCTACTACATCAACACATACTCCAAGCTACATCCCTACGGACCACTCACTATACTACTACGTCAACACACAATCCAAGTTACATCCCTACAGACCACTACCCTACTACATCAACACATACTCCAAGCTACATCCCTACAGACATCCCTACTACATCAACACATACTCCAAGCTACATCCCTACAGACATCCCTACTACATCAACACATACTCCAAGCTACATCCCTACAGACATCCCTACTACATCAACACATACTCCAAGCTACATCCCTACAGACCACTACCCTACTACGTCAACACACAATCCAAGCCACATCCCTACAGACATCCCTACTACATCAACACATACTCCAAGCTACATCTCTACAGACCACTACCCTACTACATCAACACATACTCCAAGCCACATCCCTACAGACCACTACCCTACTACGTCAACACACAATCCAAGCCACATCCCTACAGACATCCCTACTACATCAACACATACTCCAAGCTACATCCCTACAGACAACTACCATACTACATCAACACATACTCCAAGCCACATCCCTACAGACATCCCTACTACATCAACACACTCTCCAAGCTACATCCCTACAGACATCCCTACTACATCAACACATACTCCAAGCTACATCCCTACAGACATCCCTACTACATCAACACATACTCCAAGCTACATCCCTACAGACATCCCTACTACATCAACACATACTCCAAGTTACATCCCTACAGACATCCCTACTACATCAACACATACTCCAAGCTACATCCCTACAGACATCCCTACTACATCAACACATACTCCAAGCTACATCCCTACAGACATCCCTACTACATCAACACATACTCCAAGCTACATCCCTACAGACCACTACCCTACTACGTCAACACACAATCCAAGCCACATCCCTACAGACATCCCTACTACATCAACACATACTCCAAGCTACATCTCTACAGACCACTACCCTACTACATCAACACATACTCCAAGCCACATCCCTACAGACCACTACCCTACTACGTCAACACACAATCCAAGCCACATCCCTACAGACATCCCTACTACCTCAACACATACTCCAAGCTACATCCCTACAGACAACTACCATACTACATCAACACATACTCCAAGCCACATCCCTACAGACATCCCTACTACATCAACACACTCTCCAAGCTACATCCCTACAGACATCCCTACTACATCAACACATACTCCAAGCTACATCCCTACAGACATCCCTACTACATCAACACATACTCCAAGCTACATCCCTACAGACATCCCTACTACATCAACACATACTCCAAGCTACATCCCTACAGACATCCCTACTACATCAACACATACTCCAAGCTACATCCCTACAGACATCCCTACTACATCAACACATCATCATACCGTACATGTGTGTATGTGTTGTATGTGTTGTATGTGTTGTATGTGTTGTATGTGTTGTATGTGTTGTATGTGTATGTGCTGGAGCATGGTAGTGTTTCAAGTCGATGCGAGTTGATGGTCTTCTCATTCCCCAGCGACAGTTTTCTCCAAACAGCCGTACAACCAATTGCTCCACGACAGGATGTTCCTAATGACCCTTATGATACACATTATCACGGAGTCCCAAGTACCCTTGTACTGTACGTCCTGGAAATATCCCACTTGCACCCCTACTGACATTAGGAACTGTGTCATGAGCAGGAAATCTGAGTTCTGATTTATTCATTATCAACGGTATACTCGTCCCTTTGAATCCAGTTTGATACTGGGATTTCAGTTTGGTTACATTACTATTTCTTCTGGAGAAACAGAAACAAAGGTGATGTTTTTTAAAGGTTAAGTGGAAAATCTAGGAGAACAAATAAATGAATATGGAATTCTTTCCTGAAAAAGCCTAGGATATTGACCGTGATGTCACCAAATTTGTAAAACGTTTATGATTAAAATTTATCACTCCATTATTTGCCTTCTGTTTGTAGTGAGCTATAGCCACTTGCAGAAATACGATCTTGATATCAGGGAAAGTGTTGAGATATCTCACTTAAATAGGAACGGAAATGAGTAGCTGCTGCTGTCTTGAAGTGTGATACAGCAAATGTGGAGGTACGGATAGAACACGTAACTAGATGTGTCCAGTTCGCCAAGTAGTGTTGTCAGAAACATTGACACACTAAGAATGTCATTAGCATTGACGACTTACGGTAATAGTGGCTCTGGATGTAGAAGTGTAATACTTGAAGTGATCATACAAGGGTATCAGCTGAAGTGAGTATATGAAAGTATTAGATGAAGTAGCCAGAGAGCATCATTACAAGTGAGTGTAGAAGAGCAGCATGAGAAGTGATAATAGTAGTATTGATCACAAACATGTATTACTGGCAGTATTTGAAGTAGCAGTAATTATAGGAGATTAATAGTGTCAGTATTATAGAAGATTAATGGAAGCAGTAATTATAGGAGAAGTATAGTTGACTATGTTACAGAAGATTAATATCGATTAAATATAGAGTCATACTATCTGACTGAAGAAACTTGCAACTGAATTGACTGAAAGGGTGCGTTTCTCGCCACAGGGCAATATTCCAGGTATATGGCAGAGTTGCATTTGAGACAGACGGTAGCAATAAAGTAATGATAAGTTGTGAATGTCGCTGTGGTTCTTGTTGTTGGTGTAGCTTTGTGGATGTTTCTTGTTTTCCTTGAAGTGCACTTAATGACATTGGTTTCAGTGGAGACAGAAGTACAGTAGTACTTGTGTTGTAGACATGGCCGCAAGACAGTGCACAATACTTCGTTTCGACTATAGATTGGAACTACAATCTAGAAACACACACGATCTTCTTTCAAACTAATGAATGGGATGAATTTTCGCATGGTTTTGCAACAAAAAACTTACCTGGCCATAATCTTCGTTTTAACGATAAACCTCTTTGTGGATTATTCCATATGTAATCTGCATAATCCCCCGACTGGTGACGATAATCCATCGCCATGGCGTGTGCTTGGCTAAGCACGAGGACGGACAGCACCAAACAGCTAGCTAGCACCTTCATCCTGCAAATACGTCCACGATTCCTTCTCACACTATCACTACTGGTGCTTTAAGTGACGCTCTCAACAACGCGGGGGCGGTAGAGCGCTGCGCAGTCGGAATGCCACAGGAGGTGGAGGAGGGAAGGGGCGTGGTCTAAAGATGCAAGTTGATCGTCCTGATTTGCTACGAAAAAGAAATTGATCCGTATTGATCCATGTTGACAATGTTCACATTGATAGTGCCTCGTAGTGACTAGGAAACTGTGCCTAGAACAGAACATTTGTCATTTGCATTTGTCTTTGCTAATTTAAGTGTTTTATCCATTACGGCAATGCATTTGTTTATCGACAAATATCTGCACTACTGTCATTTATACTGTGGCTATAGGCACTTGCAATTAGTCATGAATATAATATTTGGGCTCATTAGTCTGTATCAAGTGGCACACATCATTGCAAATATAGCCGTTGCAATTATCAAGAACGAAATATGTTAGTACGTCCATATTAGATTCACAAGAAGTAAATACAAGAAATACGCGTAGGTTCAAGTAGGAAATGGGTTAACAAATCAGCGCAGTGTCAACAAAAATAATCTCATATGAAACACTGGTTTATATTGCGGCTCCCGTCGAGTTGGGTGAAGTTTCTATTGTTGTTTTGGGAGGCAGTGTCTATAGCGACAAGAATATGGCTGACGACGATGACGCACAAAGGATAAAAACACCTTTAGGCCTAAACTTGTGAAATCCCACAGGGACGTGAGTCAATGAAAGGTCAAGCTGCCATGACAAGTATACGGATTTGTTTATAGGAACAGCATTGCCCGAGTCCCGACTTCGAAAGATGTAACTGGAAAAGGGAACACTATTCCGCTTTGCTGTGAACACTATTCCGTTTTGCTGTGGACAATGTAGCCTATAGTATTAACACTGTACCATATACAATCGATGTAACCTAAAATGCACAGTATGCCTGTAATAAACAATGTACTTTAATATCGTTAATTTACCCCTGCAACACGAACACTGTGCACAAATTTTAACTTTAAATTTCGAAAATGTATACCATCAACATGAGCAATATACTTCAAATGTGAACAATGAACCGCTATTGTGTAATCAATATACCGTCAAATATGAAGAGTGTACAATACGCGTGCAATCAAAGAAACACACATTTAATTGCCATTGATGAACATTCTTAAACGACAACAATGTAGAACTAAGCCCAGTAAATATACGTCCCTCATACACGACCATGGACTACTTCTGTACAGTCAGTCACATTAATGAAATGAATATAGCATTAAAAATTAAATTTAATTGGAACTACTTAAACACCAGCAAAGAATGTTGCCCGTACATGTGAAAAGATTAATGTAATCGATATCACCAAGAAATATGAACAGTGAAGCACGTAAATGATGACAATAGCCATCCGTGTAAAAGCAATAGAACAGTAAACCACAGAAATACAACCAAGAAATTCCTCACCTGAAGCAATGAAACTCTTAATTCCCCTAAACATGAATAATGAAGCCCTTAAACTGTAGGCAATGTTCCCTGAAACCTGAATAACGAACCGATAAAACAACGACACTACTGCTTGAAACCTGAATAACGAACAACTTAAATGTCAACATTATTCACAAAATTACTTTTGTCGTCCCTGCTTTTCTCTTTACATTGTTTGCACAGCCAGTTTGTGTTATACGCCAAACTGATTGAGTTATTGATGATCGTCAAGGCTTGGTATTCTTTTGGATTGACGTCATAACATGTGTTATCAATGCAACATCAAAGTCGCCAGAGCAATACGGGAGAAGATGAGAGACAGCATGAACTGTTGTACTGATATCAGTAACTGACTGATAACCACATGATTCTGAAAAACACAAGCATGAGAGTCTTAAAAGAAATTTAGTGCAAGTTTTATTTACTCATGTTGGTAGAAATGTCACAGCTATTTAGCTCAACTGACAGCTTTCCACTCGGATGTGGCATTCATAGTCTGGAGGAACTAGTGTGATTCCTTGAAATGTGATATCTACGAGTCGTTTGTCCTCTTGCAGATATTGATATATATGTACTTTAATGATCTCTTTATTCCCCTTCTCTTATCACCGCAGTGACATATTTGTGCTTGAATCTACAGACGATGTGATGATTTATTTATTTCAAAATACTTAGAAAAGACTAAATGATAGCGTACCCTAATGAATGGATATGTCCCGGTGGAATGCTGACACTTTCATGACACTACACAGTGTGATAGCTATAGTGTACAGGTATTCACTGACATTATACTGAATGACTTATGGAAATTCACAACGATAAAATTGAGTCGAAGCACTTAAAAACCTGATTGCATGAGGTGTCCGTTTCATATGCTTGACAATTAAATTTTAAAGCAGGTAAAATAAATCAAGACAGTGAAAAAAATATTATCTGTTACTTGGTAATATGTTACATTTGTATGCTATGTACCTCCTCATAAAGGTACCAATGTACACCTTAAGGCCATCAATTGTATGCTATGTACCTCCTCATGAAGGTACCAATGTACACCTTAAGGCCATCAATTGTATGCTATGTACCTCCTCATGAAGGTACCAATGTACACCTTAAGGCCATCAATTGTATGCTATGTACCTCCTCATGAAGGTACCAATGTACACCTTAAGGCCATCAATTGTATGCTATGTACCTCCTCATGAAGGTACCAATGTACACCTTAAGGCCATCAATTGTATGCTATGTACCTCCTCATGAAGGTACCAATGTACACCTTAAGGCCATCAATTGTATGCTATGTACCTCCTCATAAAGGTACCAATGTACACCTTAAGGCCATCAATTGTATGTTATGTGCCTCCTCATAAAGGTACCAATGTACACCTTAAGGCCATCAATTGTATGCTATGTACCTCCTCATGAAGGTACCAATGTACACCTTAAGGCCATCAATTGTATGCTATGTACCTCCTCATGAAGGTACCAATGTACACCTTAAGGCCATCAATTGTATGCTATGTACCTCCTCATGAAGGTACCAATGTACACCTTAAGGCCATCAATTGTATGCTATGTACCTCCTCATGAAGGTACCAATGTACACCTTAAGGCCATCAATTGTATGCTATGTACCTCCTCATGAAGGTACAATGTACACCTTAAGGCCATCAATTGTATGCTATGTACCTCCTCATGAAGGTACCAATGTACACCTTAAGGCCATCAATTGTATGCTATGTACCTCCTCATGAAGGTACCAATGTACACCTTAAGGCCATCAATTGTATGCTATGTACCTCCTCATGAAGGTACCGATGTACACCTTAAGGCCATCAATTGTATGCTATGTACCTCCTCATGAAGGTACCGCTGTACACGACCCGTGAAGGTCCCGGGGTAGAATAAGCCTTCAGCAACCCATGCTTGCCATAAAAGGCGACTCAGCTTGTCGTAAGAGGCGACTAACGGGATCGGGGGGTCAGGCTCGCTGACTTGGTTGACACATGTCATCGGTTCCCAATTGCACAGATCGATGCTCATGTTGGTGATCACTGGATTGTCTGGTCCAGACTCGCTTATTTTACAGATCGCCGCCATATAGCTGTAATATTGCTGGGTGCGGCGTAAAACTAAACTCACTCACTCACTCACTCACTCACCGATGTACACCTTAAGGCCATCAATTGTATGCTATATACCTTCTCATGAAGGTACCAATGTACACCTTAAGGCCATCAATTGTATGCTATGTACCTCCTCATGAAGGTACCGATGTACACCTAAAGGCCATCAATTGTATGCTATGTACCTCCTCATGAAGGTACCGATGTACACCTTAAGGCCATCAATTGTATGCTATGTACCTCCTCATGAAGGTACCGATGTACACCTTAAGGCCATCAATTGTACCCTGAACACTTTTAGAATATTAACTACTCAAAAAAAGGAGAAAAGAAAAAAAAGAAACGCATAAGTAGTATCTTTCCATGTAACGTTTCGAATTTGAATCATTGGTGTCTATGTAATCAGTATATCGCTACCTGGTGAACACTATTAGCAAATCCATTGTCATTGAGGACAACTCGCCAAAAAGCACCAAAATCTGTCTTCCTCAATAAATGCAATAAATTGTGAAAGGGAGGAAGTTCATGCTTTTTCCTTTTGCACGCACATTCCATGCATCATTTCCAATAAAAGTCGTGGGTGGAGTGAGGGGGGGGGGGGGGGAGGGGGTTCAATGCTCTTGCGACAGTTTACAACCTTAAATTTGGTGTTTAAAGTCATACCTAGACTTACTGAGGCTCAGCGCAACAATGCGATTGGTCATTTGGAGACTGGAGAGTCTCAGTCTGCGACTCTGTATCAAGACTTTCGCATCGCTACTAGCAGAAAGGGTCAACACGTGATCGCTCCAGGTCAGGTCGACCCCATGTGACCACGCCCACTCAGGACAGGTTTATTCGGCTTCGACATTTGCGGAACAAGTTCACTCACCACAGCGTCCTCCACAACATTGATAGTGCCATGATTCAGAACAATTTCTGATGGGGAACCGCTTACGTGCGGCTGGTATTCATTCCAGAAGATCTTTGTGAGGACCTGTCCTTAAACGTCAACATCGGCAACAACGCAGACAGTGGTGTCGCCAACATCTCCCATGGTGGAGAATGGTTATCTTCAGTGATGGGTCACGTTACATGCTGCGACGTCCCGACGGAAGAACACGTGTATATCGACGTCGTAACGAACGCTACGATGAAAATTGTGTACAGGAAGTGGGCAGATTTGGTGGTGTGAGTGTCATGGTTTGGGCTGAAATCTCATACAGTGGCAGGACATATCTCATCCAGGTCCAAGGCAATCTGACAGTTCGACGTTACCGTGATGAAATCATCAGGCCTCATGTCCTTCGTTTCATGAACCGCCAGAACGTCATTTTCAGCATGATTACGCTCGGCCGCATACAGCAAGAATAGCCAGGGATTCCCTTGCCCAGAACAACGTTCGGATGCTTGATTGGCCCTCACGATCACCGGATCTTAACCCTATTCAATATGTCGGCACACGCCGGGTCAGCTTTCGCTTGGTGCTCCTTTCCACCAAAAAGGAATGTGTTTTCGAGGATCGTCAAGATCGGATACTGCGCTGTTAATGTTACCTTAAGATACAAGTGCACGTTAACACCACAATTTACAATTCAAATGTTTTAACATTTCAATATTAGTTTCGTAGTAAGATATTAAAAAGGTGGTAAAAATAAATTTGTACCTGAGCAATCAGAAGCTGTTGTGAATGCGCCAAGCACATTCGGGTGTACATTTCGTAGCTGCGGCGTGTGCTCTTACATTTTATGAATTCACTTGAAAAATGGTTCTGCAAAAGTTTCGAAAACGTGCGAGGAACCGCGTGAAGTCAAGGATCGTCAACGCCTCAGAAGACCGTGAAGAACGTTGTTCTCACAGACAGGCACAAGTGGGAATGTCGTTGGGAAAGCCGATGCGTGAGACGATGTTGTGGGTTACCGAAGGTGTTGCTGCGTATGGAGATGTGTAGTGGCTACTTCATACCGCCGTCGTGCCACCCATCGATGACCATCCCCAGTCGTCCGATATTCGTGAGTGACAAAACCAATAGAGCCGTCATTTCCAATTTCCCGCAGAAAACCATCGAATCATTACCGGTCCGCAAGGAGTGCGGGTGTCAGTCTCATCGAAAATTATGGGACTATCGGGACGCCAAGCTCGAACTTGAGATCATACTGTGCAAATGAGCAGGAGCTGACGCTGGCACTACATGTGGACAGGCAGAGGATTTCATGGTGAGAATTCGACACATGACTGGAACTTGTTATGTAGACAACACCAGGTGCTGATATGGTTCCTACAACCTTAACAATCATTTGACGACTAAGTGACGCTTGAATTGGCGACGTTGTCGTGGTGGTCATATTTTCCACAATTGTTGTAATTCACGTGTTTGTGTATACCTCCTAGCCTGAAAATAAACCGTTACATAATACAAATGTATATATTTCGGAGAGGAATTAGGAGTGTGTGCTTGGTTAATGCTGCTGTGTCGCTCACAAAACAATATGATAAGAAATACACATGTGCATGTGCAGGTTCATTTTCCCGGAACTGCATAACAAATCATCAGGGAGCTCCAAACGCATCTGTATTTTGTAATTTCAACATGCTTGAGCCACTGCTCATTGATCACAATCTGGGCTACAACGAAAGATACAACGTGCGCACGATAGTGAGGGAACTGTGTCTGTGTCCATAATAAGATGGCCAAACAGAGACGTGATACCTAACCACCCATAAAACCCTCCAGAAGTTCTGTATGCATGTTGTTATTGTCATTGACAAGTATTGAGTCAGAGAGTCGAAAAAAATCTAAGTGATCATGGGTAAAGGCAAAGATAATTTGTTTGGGAACATGGAGCGGATTATTGTCACTTGGATGAATGTTTTCACTTAATGTCTGCAATAAATCAGTTTCACAGACGTAACATATTCCCTGGTTTGTTTATGAATCATTTGGCGTAAACATGGTTCTTACTGCGTCACTCTCCTACGCATCCCGGTGTTTCGTCCGTTGACTCAGAGCGCCAGTCGTTTGTGCGAATATCAGATAGGGAGGATCATCTGTGCAGGGACGAATGTGCGCGCGCGTGTGTGTGTGTATGTGTGTGTGTTTGTGTGTGTGTGCAAAGTTGATGGCTTTGTTAGCGGCATGGGAACTTGTGGCATAGACCTCGCGTTCTAATCAGTAGGTTTAGAGGTCCTCTTTGCCCAAACAGCAGGATGTATATATGTCTTATTGCTGCACACATTTCATGTTGTCGACTTATGTCTGGTGTTATCTACATGTCAGGTGTTGTCTACATATCTATTGTTGTCTATGTATATGATGTCTTGGTGTCAAGTGTTGTCTATGTATATGATGTCTTGGTGTCTAGTGTTGTCTATGTATATGATGTCTTGTTGTCTAGTGTTGTCTATGTATATGATGTCTTGGTGTCTAGTGTTGTCTATGTATCTGATGTCTTGGTGTCAAGTGTTGTCTATGTATATGATGTCTTGGTGTCTAGTGTTGTCTATGTATATGATGTCTTGGTGTCTAGTGTTGTCTATGTATCTGATGTCTTGGTGTCTAGTGTTGTCTATGTATCTGATGTCTTGGTGTCAAGTGTTGTCTATGTATCTGATGTCTTGGTGTCAAGTGTTGTCTATGTGTATGATGTCTTGGTGTCAAGTGTTGTCTATGTATATGATGTCTTGGTGTCTAGTGTTGTCTATGTATCTGATGTCTTGGTGTCTAGTGTTGTCTATGTATCTGATGTCTTGGTGTCAAGTGTTGTCTATGTATATGATGTCTTGGTGTCTAGTGTTGTCTATGTATCTGATGTCTTGGTGTCTAGTGTTGTCTATGTATCTGATGTCTTGGTGTCAAGTGTTGTCTATGTATATGATGTCTTGGTGTCAAGTGTTGTCTATGTATATGATGTCTTGGTGTCAAGTGTTGTCTATGTATCTGATGTCTTGGTGTCTAGTGTTGTCTATGTATCTGATGTCTTGGTGTCTAGTGTTGTCTATGTATCTGATGTCTTGGTGTCTAGTGTTGTCTATGTATATGATGTTTTGGTGTCTAGTGTTGTCTATGTATCTGATGTCTTGGTGTCTAGTGTTGTCTATGTATATGATGTTTTGGTGTCTAGTGTTGTCTATGTGTATGATGTCTTGGTGTCTAGTGTTGTCTATGTATATGATGTCTTGGTGTCAAGTGTTGTCTATGTATATGATGTCTTGGTGTCAAGTGTTGTCTATGTATATGATGTCTTGGTGTCAAGTGTTGTCTATGTATATGATGTCTTGGTGTCAAGTGTTGTCTATGTATCTGATGTCTTGGTGTCTAGTGTTGTCTATGTATCTGATGTCTTGGTGTCTAGTGTTGTCTATGTATATGATGTCTTGGTGTCTAGTGTTGTCTATGTATATGATGTCTTGGTGTCAAGTGTTGTCTATGTATACGATGTCTTGTTGTCTAGTGTTGTCTATGTATCTGATGTCTTGGTGTCAAGTGTTGTCTATGTATATGATGTCTTGGTGTCTAGTGTTGTCTATGTACATGATGTCTTGTTGTCTAGTGTTGTCTATGTATCTGATGTCTTGGTGTCAAGTGTTGTCTATGTGTATGATGTCTTGGTGTCTAGTGTTGTCTATGTATCTGATGTCTTGGTGTCAAGTGTTGTCTATGTATATGATATCTTGGTGTCAAGTGTTGTCTATGTATATGATGTCTTGGTGTCTAGTGTTGTCTATGTATATGATGTCTTGGTGTCTAGTGTTGTCTACATGTATATGATGTCTTGGTGTCAAGTGCTGTCTATGTGTATGATGTCTTGGTGTCTAGTGTTGTCAACATGTCTAGTGTTGTACATGTCTAGTGTTGTCTACATCTATGAGGTCTTGGCATCTAGTGTTGTCTGCATGTCTAGTGTTGTCTATGTGTATGATGTCTTGGTGTCTAGTGTTGTCTATGTATCTGATGTCTTGGTGTCAAGTGTTGTCTATGTATATGATGTCTTGGTGTCAAGTGTTGTCTATGTGTATGATGTCTTGGTGTCTAGTGTTGTCTATGTATCTGATGTCTTGGTGTCTAGTGTTGTCTATGTATATGATGTCTTGTTGTCTAGTGTTGTCTATGTATATGATGTCTTGGTGTCTAGTGTTGTCTATGTATATGATGTCTTGGTGTCTAGTGTTGTCTATGTATATGATGTCTTGGTGTCAAGTGTTGTCTATGTATCTGATGTCTTGGTGTCTAGTGTTGTCTATGTATATGATGTCTTGGTGTCTAGTGTTGTCTATGTGTATGATGTCTTGGTGTCTAGTGTTGTCTATGTATCTGATGTCTTGGTGTCAAGTGTTGTCTATGTATCTGATGTCTTGGTGTCTAGTGTTGTCTATGTATATGATGTCTTGGTGTCTAGTGTTGTCTATGTGTATGATGTCTTGGTGTCTAGTGTTGTCTATGTATCTGATGTCTTGGTGTCTAGTGTTGTCTATGTATATGATGTCTTGGTGTCTAGTGTTGTCTATGTATATGATGTCTTGTTCTCTAGTGTTGTCTATGTATATGATGTCTTGGTGTCTAGTGTTGTCTATGTATATGATGTCTTGTTGTCTAGTGTTGTCTATGTATATGATGTCTTGGTGTCTAGTGTTGTCTATGTATCTGATGTCTTGGTGTCAAGTGTTGTCTATGTATATGATGTCTTGGTGTCAAGTGTTGTCTATGTATATGATGTCTTGGTGTCTAGTGTTGTCTATGTATATGATGTCTTGTTGTCTAGTGTTGTCTATGTATATGATGTCTTGGTGTCTAGTGTTGTCTATGTATCTGATGTCTTGGTGTCTAGTGTTGTCTATGTATCTGATGTCTTGGTGTCTAGTGTTGTCTATGTATATGATGTCTTGGTGTCTAGTGTTGTCTATGTATATGATGTCTTGGTGTCAAGTGTTGTCTATGTATCTGATGTCTTGGTGTCAAGTGTTGTCTATGTATCTGATGTTTTGGTGTCTAGTGTTGTCTATGTATATGATGTCTTGGTGTCTAGTGTTGTCTATGTATATGATGTCTTGGTGTCTAGTGTTGTCTATGTATATGATGTCTTGGTGTCAAGTGTTGTCTATGTGTATGATGTCTTGGTGTCTAGTGTTGTCTATGTATCTGATGTCTTGGTGTCTAGTGTTGTCTATGTATATGATGTCTTGGTGTCTAGTGTTGTCTATGTATATGATGTCTTGGTGTCTAGTGTTGTCTATGTATATGATGTCTTGGTGTCTAGTGTTGTCTATGTATATGATGTCTTGGTGTCTAGTGTTGTCTATGTATATGATGTCTTGGTGTCTAGTGTTGTCTACATGTATATGATGTCTTGGTGTCAAGTGCTGTCTATGTGTATGATGTCTTGGTGTCTAGTGTTGTCGACATGTCTAGTGTTGTACATGTCTAGTGTTGTCTACATCTATGAGGTCTTGGTATCTAGTGTTGTCTGCATGTCTAGTGTTGTCTATGTGTATGATGTCTTGGTGTCTAGTGTTGTCTATGTATCTGATGTCTTGGTGTCAAGTGTTGTCTATGTATATGATGTCTTGGTGTCAAGTGTTGTCTATGTGTATGATGTCTTGGTGTCTAGTGTTGTCTATGTATCTGATGTCTTGGTGTCTTGTGTTGTCTATGTATATGATGTCTTGGTGTCTAGTGTTGTCTATGTATATGATGTCTTGGTGTCTAGTGTTGTCTATGTATATGATGTCTTGGTGTCTAGTGTTGTCTATGTATCTGATGTCTTGGTGTCAAGTGTTGTCTATGTATCTGATGTCTTGGTGTCTAGTGTTGTCTATGTATATGATGTCTTGGTGTCTAGTGTTGTCTATGTGTATGATGTCTTGGTGTCTAGTGTTGTCTATGTATCTGATGTCTTGGTGTCAAGTGTTGTCTATGTATCTGATGTCTTGGTGTCTAGTGTTGTCTATGTATATGATGTCTTGGTGTCTAGTGTTGTCTATGTGTATGATGTCTTGGTGTCTAGTGTTGTCTATGTATCTGATGTCTTGGTGTCTAGTGTTGTCTATGTATCTGATGTCTTGGTGTCTAGTGTTGTCTATGTATATGATGTCTTGTTGTCTAGTGTTGTCTATGTATATGATGTCTTGGTGTCTAGTGTTGTCTATGTATATGATGTCTTGGTGTCTAGTGTTGTCTATGTATATGATGTCTTGGTGTCTAGTGTTGTCTATGTATCTGATGTCTTGGTGTCAAGTGTTGTCTATGTATATGATGTCTTGGTGTCTAGTGTTGTCTATGTATATGATGTCTTGGTGTCTAGTGTTGTCTATGTATATGATGTCTTGTTGTCTAGTGTTGTCTATGTATATGATGTCTTGGTGTCTAGTGTTGTCTATGTATCTGATGTCTTGGTGTCTAGTGTTGTCTATGTATCTGATGTCTTGGTGTCAAGTGTTGTCTATGTATCTGATGTCTTGGTGTCTAGTGTTGTCTATGTATATGATGTCTTGGTGTCTAGTGTTGTCTATGTGTATGATGTCTTGGTGTCTAGTGTTGTCTATGTATCTGATGTCTTGGTGTCAAGTGTTGTCTATGTATCTGATGTCTTGGTGTCTAGTGTTGTCTATGTATCTGATGTCTTGGTGTCTAGTGTTGTCTATGTGTATGATGTCTTGGTGTCTAGTGTTGTCTATGTATCTGATGTCTTGGTGTCTAGTGTTGTCTATGTATATGATGTCTTGGTGTCTAGTGTTGTCTATGTATATGATGTCTTGTTGTCTAGTGTTGTCTATGTATATGATGTCTTGGTGTCAAGTGTTGTCTATGTATCTGATGTCTTGGTGTCTAGTGTTGTCGACATGTCTAGTGTTGTACATGTCTAGTGTTGTCTACATCTATGAGGTCTTGGTATCTAGTGTTGTCTGCATGTTTAGTGTTGTCTATGTGTATGATGTCTTGGTGTCTAGTGTTGCCTACATGTCTAGTGTTGTCTACATGTATATTTTTGGGTTTTGGTGCCAAGTGTTGTCTACATATCTAGTGTTGTCGACATGTCTAGTGTTGTACATGTCTAGTGTTGTCTAAATGTATATGTTGTGGTTTTGGTGCCTAGTGTTGTCTACGTGTCTAGAGTTGTTTACGTGTCTTGTAGACTAATCAAGTAACTTAACCCAAAGAAGCAGTATGATATGACCAAAAAATGATAGATCGGTAGAAAGTTTATTTATGCATATAGGAGATAGAAACATAGGCATAAACTTTGATGTACGGCAAGGGACATGTGTCTTACATCCAATGAACCAATACGAAGCATATGACAACAAATAATTTAAAGTATAATTTTATTTACACAGTATCAAACTCATATGAATGTAATAATGAATCATAACATAATCAAAGTACATACTGGTATAATCATTCGTGCCTCATCACAGATTTCTCTTTTACAATGTTGGAGGAATATTAGGGTGAGTGAATGAGGTTAGTTTTACGCCGCACACAGCAATACTCCAGCTACATGGTGGCGGTCTGTAAATAGTCGAGTTTGGACCAGACAATCCAGTGACCACCCGATCCCGTATACTCGCCTATTACGACAAGCGTAGTCGAATTTGGGTTGCTGAAGGGCTATTCTACCCCGGACCTTCAGCTGGGGTCAGGGATATTAAGAAGTTCTGGCTGTATGGGACTGATGACTTTGAATACATGATTTTGAAACGACGGCCAGAAGGTAGCACTTCATAACATTCATTTGAATTTGAAATGAATTTGAAGCTGCATATGAAGCAAGCGTACAGCTTTAACAGTGTAATGGAAACAGAATAATGTATTACATTGAGTGACAAGAATCAGGCAGAGTGTATTCTGTTCTTAGCCAAGGCCTTGATAAAACGTATCAAACACAGCCATGTACTGCAGAGCTGAAGCGGTTCGGTAGTCAGCTCGTGTATTTTATAAAGGTCTAAACGATAAAACTCAAATTCCTGTATACCCTTTAACGAGAATGGTGTCCAATAAACGTTTGTCATCATGTGTATCATGTGTATCATGTGTATCAGGTGACTACTTTCACATACGACCTACATACCGGAGGAGTAACTGGTCAATAAGACACTATAGCGTTATTAGTACCGCACGTATTGTATGTATCAACTGCGTAAGGTACAGTGTAGGCACAACGGAACTTTGTCAGCTCATTGACTGCCAGCGACGACACTGAACGTATTTCTTGTAAAACTTGCTTCAGTCGTAGTAACGCATCGAATAACACATTCGTGATCGAATGGGGATCTTTATTTGAACAACGTAGTCTTTAAATAAACCTCCTTATTGTAATGTACAGCAACAATACAACACTACGGTGCCCTACAAGTGTACTATTCCCATTTGAATATGTGAATGCCACACATAACCCTGTACTCTCTAGAATACCTGTCCTGTGTGTGCTGCGCCATAGCCTATGTGTTGATGTTCGTGTGGCTACTACACTGTGGTGCAATTGTAAGGATTCGTGTCTCACTATTCGTAAGCCCATTGTTGTCTTAGATGTGTTAGAATGCACATGGCCACCACACACAATAACCTATCACACTGTAGTAATTCTGTCAACATCCATATATGACACATGTACCTTTAAATATTGTACTGTACTCGTTATGTCAACATCCGTGTATCATACACAAGACATGTGTCACCCTGTAGTAATTCTGTCAACATCCGTATATCATACACAAGACATGTGTCACCCTGTAGTAATTCTGTCAACATCAGTATATCATGCACAGGACATGTGTCACCCTGTAGCAATACCGTCATCATCTGTATAGCATGCACAAAACGTGTATCATCCTAAAATAATTCTGTCAATACCCTTATACTATACACAATACGTATATCCCCCTCTGGCAATTCTGTCAGTATCCGCATATCACTGGTAACACCTCATGTGTATCACCCTGTAGAAACTTTGGCAACACGTCTATATCATACACACGCCTTATGTGTATCGTGTTTGTTTGATTCGTATCGCTTCCAAAGGACAAGAACAACAGTTTTCACTTACCATCTTTAATGTTTAGACATCACCTTTTCCGGCCTATATGCATTTTCATATTGATATGGATTTTACAGGGTCATTGAAGCATGATGTTAGTTTGCAACAGTGTTACTTAACTAGTCCTCATGGTCAATGACTTTTCTAAATTCATCTACAGGTTTTAACATCCTAAATGTATTATACGAAGAGTGTTCTGTTCTGTGTCTTCTTTGCTTCTGTAACATGTAGTTCCATCAACCTACATTATTTATACTGTGACAAGATGAAATATTTGTAAATAGTCTCTGTTTTTATTCTTTAGTTATAACTGCATTAAACATTCAGTTTAGCATATATACAGTATATATTTCACTCTTGAGTTTCTCTAACCCCGTTCTCTCAGCTTACAATCTCCCTGAGCACTGCCACACAATAGCCAGCCCAAGCGCGCCACTTACCGTCCCTTTGTCATGAACCTTGTAAGCTTACTAGCTGTCCTTTATTTAAAGTTTGCAGTCTATTAATTAAACATTACTGGTCACAAACCCAGGTCCAAACACTAGGTGGGTTCACTGTATTTCATCCATTATTTAATGATTACTTGATAATAAATGTGTGATGTGAGTTTGTTTCTCCATGTGATATGATGTATACAAAAATATTTGTGTGCTTTGTATGAATTAGACTATACTAGTATATGGAATCTATTATCAATTAAGTGTTGAGGCAATGTGTATGAAATGGCTTAGCAATGATAATATTCTGTAAATGGTTATATAATGGTCA
This sequence comes from Haliotis asinina, assembly GCF_037392515.1. Classification (NCBI taxonomy): domain Eukaryota; kingdom Metazoa; phylum Mollusca; class Gastropoda; order Lepetellida; family Haliotidae; genus Haliotis; species Haliotis asinina. The sequence goes on from NC_090282.1 coordinate 6,859,877, forward strand.
TTAATATACAAATACACATACAGATTATATTAATGACTGATATTATCTGTCAGCATATCGTTACGTTGTATCTAAAGGATGTTTTCATTGTTTCAGGTTTTTTCTACATGATTATAAGTAAAGGCCATATTGCGAACACCACCGTGTCTCTTCACATATTGAGACAAGACCGGTTTCAGTACTACATTCAGAAATAATTGTCCCATGTCGACAATCCTCTGCATCAGTCAATAAATAGGAATCCATAATATTACGTAAAACACGGCCACCTCCATATGTGTGTGGAAATCTGATAATCTGGTGGTGATACTGGATCTCAGTATACCAGTGTTAATGATAACGAAGCCTGCATGTAAAACACCACACATACCGGACTTTCCACAGGATGATGTTACTCTATAAATGAACTATAATGAAAACGATAAGACACTGACACCATAACAGACAATAGCACTGTGGCTTGAAGTCATATATCATAAAATTAACTGAGAAATTGTTCAGGTAAGAACTACCACGTTCTGAGAGACGCAGACAAAAAGGACATGTTCTCCGAAAGGTGTCGAATAATGCTACAGTGTCTGCCAACTGAAGAAGATAGACTGGGGAAATACATCTTTAACTAAAGCCAGGTGTGTATAACCCTAGCCTGTGTCAGGGACGGATAACAGTAAACCGACTGTAAGGTCTGGTTCAAGTTCGACCGTCGATTCAAATTCATGTGTGTCTCAGATTTACAGATGATACGTTATTATCCTGTCTTCAGAGCTAGGTTGCCAATAAGACAGCGCCATTCACATGTCATAATGTCTACGTTGTAAATCCAGGGAGTGGATTAGGAGAACCGATCCCCGCACGTGAAGTGTTCCCCGCACTGGAAAAAGAGTTTAAAATACCTTCAAACTGTAACAGTCTATTCTTGAGTGATGGAGTCATGATTGACAATGGTGCAAGAATCTGTTTGAAACGTTGCGCTCGATGTTGTTACTCCGGTTTAGTTTACGTTGTGATAAATGTATATATAGTGACCATGAACGCTTACACTATAACTGAAGCCTGTGTCAGGAACGGAGGACAGTAAACCAACTGTAAAGTCTGGTGCAAGTTCGACCGTAGATTCAGACTCATGTTTGTCACAGAAGATTTAAGGTTGCCAACAAGACGGTGCCATTCTCATCTCAGGATGTCTACATTAACTCTTTTACTTCCACGTTGTAAACTCACTGAATGGTTTACGAGGACCGTTAACCTGACGAGCGACTGACACCCTGTAAGAGTTATTCCTGGGAAAGGAACTTGAAATTCCTACAAATTGTGGCAATCTGTATTTGAGTGAAGACGTCATGCTTGTTGCCATGGTAGAAGAATCTGTATAGACAATTCGTTGTTAAGCATAACGTTTGCAATATTAATGAAGTCCGGTTTAGTTTCCGTTATGATAAATGTAATTGTTATGGCTGGGCATGAATATCAATTCACTCTGCAAGATAATATACCATGGGCTCGAATCTGAACTGTAGTACCCTTCAAAACGGCAATAAATGAATCTCACTCTCTTTCAGTTCTACGTTAATCGCAACGAAATGCTCAAACATTATTGTAGCTTAGAGTTCATCGACATGAACATGCAGTTCACATGTGAGCATTCTACCCTGAACTCTTGGTTGTCCCACAAGATCGTGTTTCAAGTGTTGGAGAATAATTTTAAAGAGAAACAGTCTCACAGATCATGTTTTCCGTGTTGGAGAGAATACTTTAAAGAGAAACAGTCTCACAGATCATGTTTTGTGTGTTGGAGAAATAAAATACTTTTAGAGAGAAACAGTCACACAGATCATGTTTTCCGTGTTGGAGAAAATACTAGGCATTCGATAATACCTCTCATACTTGTACTTCTTCTTAAGTTGAAGACAACAGGCTGTAAAGAAAACATTCTTTCTTCCTTTATTCCGATCCCGTCAAATCGTTTATTGACGAATACGATGTCGGTGTTCTATTGTTAAAGACAGAATGTCACGAGAAAGCAGGATTCAACATGGCATTGTTTGCTGACAAGCAACTAGACGAACTACTGTTTTCACTCTGGAGCAACAATAGATGCATGATAGCTGTTTGAGCGGTGCCACGATCTCCAAGGCCACGATGAAGGAGCTCAGGATGCATTTTAAAATTCCAGTTGTTTTCGTTGCGAGAACCAATTATTGATCCGAATGAATGTTCCACTCGATTACTGATTGAAGTTTATACTGACCTGCCGATAACATTTTCATAATCCAGATAATCTATTGTGGAAATTGAGAAATACTTAGCGGAGGCGTCTTCGAAGGAAAATCTACTCCAATTGAAGAAAACATTTTATTGTGAGGTCAGTGAATACATCTGTGTTTCGGAAATATTACTTTATGCAGAATGAAGGTGGGAGCTAATTCTATGTGCGTGTGTGCGTGCGTTCGTGTGTGCGCGTGCGTGTGTGTTCGTGCATTCATGCATGTATTGGGATGTTGATGGGTGCATTATGTTACACTCTTCCGACTTTATTTCGGCAAGATACAGGCACTGTCTACAGCAGGCACGCTTCTAAGTGGAAAGTGTGTACGGGCAATAAACCCAACAAAATATGCATCCCTTATCCCTCTCGCAATCGTCTTTCAAATTCCCATGTTTTAGTTTGGTTTTGGATAAGAAATACACAAAATACACTTCATTGAAAATCATCAAATGCTCAAATCCTCAACTGATATGCACTGACAATCAGGTCGACTCATCAGTAAGTGGTCACAAGGACGTTTAGTCTCTCTCACTGTATGATCTGTCTATATATTGCATAAGAGTTGCCATTAGCAACATCCAACGTCTACCTTATGTCAGTTAAGAGGTAGTTATGTGAAGACTCGAGTCCCGATTATAGACAACCATCTTTTCTTTTGATGTCATGAACGTTGTTTTATATGTGCTTAAAAGTCCAAACTTGGAGTATTATGTTCTCGAAAGTAAGGAAGTTCCATTAAGTCTGATTGCAAGATATTTTTTCAACAAATAGTTTGGATCTGAATTGCTTTGTGCACAGTCATTGTGGACGTGTGGCTTGAGGGTCACGTGAAAAGTGTCTGTTTTCTGGAATCGGACGAAGGCTGATGTGCGGCTAAAGGTCGTGTTTAGTCCTTCATAAGGTATATTAATGCCGGAGCCTATTGCTCTATAAGTAGTGAAAATGTTGTGATCGATATTTCATTGTCTGGAATTTCTCTTCAAGTAGGTAGCACAAAGGTGAGGCAGTAGGCTTCTACAAAAAGAGGACAATATAGATGTAGGTTTCAAGAGAAACAACAACAGCATCCGTCACACCATCACAGTGACTGGCAAACTACCTACCAGCCATGAACAAGAACCGCTGGGTTTACTCAGTTAACAGTTTACCACGTCTCATGCGACTGTGAACAGACCTATGGAGATGAGGCATCAAAACCCCTTAAAACACGAATCAAAGAACACAAGAACTCGGTATCTAAATTTGACTCAAAATCATCCCTATAAGATCACATCAAAGACAGCCCCAACCACAGTATCCAGTGGAACAAACCCCCAAAACTACCAACTCATGATCAGAGACTTTAAATTTAGGAAACTCCGAGAAGCCATCTACATCAAAAGACTCCAGCTATCAGTCAACCGTGACCGAAACCACATGTTTTGTCACTATTTTTGGCTTCCTAAATTCCTTTTGCACTATACAAACATCTCCTCTAACTTGTAAATATGCTCCTCTGTGTGCTGTTCATCACTTGTTAACAGCATTAGAACCTACACCAAAGTGACGCTCTTGTAGCTCTTATATTATTGTTAGGCCATATTTTGTCATTCTTCCTAAATGCCCCAACTTGGAAGTGCCTCTCGAAGAGGTTACAGAGATTAGTTGTCATGTAACAGTTCAGACACTTGGCCTTCCAAAAGTTGTCTCAATTATCGGTCTGCTGACCACTCCCTCAGACCCCGGACTGGAGACACGCCCTATAACCATGGGCAGGGGATGATGCAGTGATAACAAACTGTGATTTTGTGGAAATCACATCTCTCCTTCGGATCTGAAGGCCGACAAGGTTTTAATGGGCCTGGGTCAATAGTTTTCCCTTATAAAAGTAATTCCAACCCGCTACCGTCTAACGTATTGGTTCCAGTTTAATTAACTAGTGAGGAAATATTTGCCTCAGAAGCTGGAAAAAATAAACATTATAAACATACAATAATTTATCAGAAAACGATGCTCCCCGACAGAGAAGATTTTTATACTGTGAACTGATATCATGTACAGGATACTGGGAAGTCCTAAAATCAGACAGCTGTGTCATGTAACCGACATCGATCAGGTTGTTACTGTTCCATCTGTGGTTTGTGATGACGCAGGCACCATAAGCAGCATCAACAACCAGCATCAACTGCAGTGATTGATTCCATGTAATAAACACTTGATATTGAAAAAGAGATAATCAGTGTTGACGCTTCATGAAATATAACAAATAAAGGACAGCCATTAACCAGTTGCCGGAGTAATGGCATTAAATGATACAGAACATGTTTGCCCATAGGCATCGAGCAGATAAACACACTGTCAGCAAATATACAGATATCAGTGTGAGCTGGCAACCCTGGAACCATGACGGGGAAGCGATGAAGAAATTGCCGCAGGGGCGGAGGGAGAGGTCAGGCAAACATGGAGGAGTGGAAAGGGTACCTTCAGGGTGGGAGTGGGTAAAATGCTCATTTTATTTTGGGATTAGAGGAAATGTAAGTATGAGATAGGAGGTAGAAGAAAAGTAAGTGTTACCTTGTGGGTGGAGGAAATGTTACATTGGGGGTGGGTAGGTGTGGTTTTGGTGGTGAGAACAGGAATACTGTGGTGGAGGCGTGAATGATCCCTCCACCCCTCCTAAGAGGCAATGGAGCAGGTGTATCCCAGTGATAATGTCGGCACTGCTCCGCCTTGAATTTGCGTGATATTACCAAGTCTCTTGTAGAATCAGTTGTTTGATTCTCAGCGACATATTTGAGAAGCAATTGAAGACCCTCTACACGTGGTGTAGTTACTGCTACAGATGATTCACTGACAAAGATGACATTTGGATTAATTTTGCGAAATAAACAAGGAAATGATATTTATCTTTGTGATTTGCCTGCCAACAGACTGCCCTTCTCTCGCATGGAACCATGAAATTTCGCACTGTGTTATTCTGGAAATGAGATAAGTACCGGAAATACCCGATCATTGATGAGCTGTACACTATTATCAAGTTGTAAATTCTCCATTTATTTCATTTACCCAATGATACTGTCATAGAGTAAACCATTTCAATACGTTTCTCGAATACTTCATGTATTCAAACAACACTATTTTTTTCAAGACATTTCCAAAGTGCACAAAATTATATTCCCGATGTCCGCTAAATGTATTCAGCAATCATTCGGTATGACCTTCTTATCATAAACCCCCTTCCGGGCAGGATCCTTAATTCTTAATCCTACTAGTAAATGACAGTTAACACGTCCATACGTTGGCGGATGTTATGTATGGACATGTGCACAGGCCAGTGACCTTTATAGTATATATAAAGGTGACACTTTTATTCCTCCATAGGCCGGTGTTTAGAAATCCGATAATTCGACAAATTAGGGTTGAGAATTCAATGAAATAGATACACAGAATCACGCACAGAGGGAGGATAGTCCTTTCACAACAATCTCAATGTACAGCCAGAGGTCGCCATCTGCCAGGGTTACAGGAAGTGGGGAAGGACAGCAGACAGCAGACCAGGTCCAGATCTGCCTTGCCATACAAACATACAAACTCACAAACTCACAAACTCACACACTCAGGTCCACAGGTCCGACGTTGATGAGGTCGCATCACAGAAGATCTCCCGTCGTTGTTTTGACCTTACGGGTACATATGGCATGTACCAAGTGATCATCATACACGGACTGTAGGTGTGTCACCGTAAATCCCCATTCTGACAAGTATTGCTGAATGGACGTTTCTGAGCATGACCCACCTATTCTTCCGATGTAGTATTTTCTGGTTCTGGGGCAAAAAAATATCCAGCACAGAACTCATCAGATTCACCATTTTCTGTGTGTCCAGTCACGTGATTACCATTTTATATGTACTATTACAACCATTATTCTACCAAACAATGATAAACATGGTTGCTGCTGTCTTCAGTTGTAACCTGTGTCCATCTCTTGTCCACTATCATGAACTACCACCCGAGAGCAAACACAACGATCACTCATGGGCAGATGGAGGAGAAATATCCAGGTAGTGTGAGTTTGCTGTGATTCACGCACGATTCCCTAACCCTATCTCGGAGCAAAGCAGCCGGTAGTTAAGAGATGGCGGTAGACAAGAACAGCGTCAACGCCGGTCGCCGTCTTGGCGGAAGAACGAAGACAGCAGATAGTGAGTGGACCCGATGATCATCAGCGAGCCAGCAGTACATAACCAGCAACTTTCACAATATCGTCCACAACAGCTAGACCCAGCAAAGGCATGTAATTTCAAATCCACCCTACATGATCATATCAACAGTCCTTAAGATTCGTCACCAAGTGCTTCCCGTCATGTATGTGAGACAAGTTTCGAACTCTCTCAAAGTTTGTGTGTTTATACGGGTTCTCTCAAACATTCTTGTTCATGGCAGGAATGTCAGATCCTTCCCGGTCATTGTTTCGTGCGTAGTTTCTTGGCGTAATTTGTCCATATATATATAATGACCTGCCTGACATGGTCACTGAAGGAGATCTAATAGGGAGACCAATCAGTATGGCCAGTCCCTGGGTTGGGGTGAGGGGTTGGGGAGCGGGACGGGTCCAGATCATTGACAGAAACTGACGTTTGTGCGGCTAGTCGGGGCGTCGACAAAGGCCGTCGTCTCACCAACGACTACATCGACCATGAAGAATCGGCGTTTGAGTAAGTAGTGCCCGTGTCAGAGCGGGTTTACACATCGGGTGCATTGGCTACACGATCCCAATAGGAGGTTCCCATTCCCCTCTATTGTCCTAAACTTTTGTTACCTGACCATTAGGGTGAATATAAACACGGTCTATCTGTACTATTTCAACCATTATTCCCATCCATAATAAACCATGGTCGCTGCTGTCTTCAACTCAACCGCTGCCCCACGCCATCCTTCCTAAACTACCATCCGAGAGTATCTCCAAAGGGCGCTGTTGGACAATACTGTCAAGTGATCCACGGGCGTGTATGTGTCATGAGACCTAATACTGTCCCACGCCATCCTTCCTAAACTACCATCCGAGAGTATCTCCAAAGGGCGCTGTTGGACAATACTGTCAAGTGATCCACGGGCGTGTATGTGTCATGAGACCTAATACTGTCCCACGCCATCCTTCCTAAACTACCATCCGAGAGTATCTCCAAAGGGCGCTGTTGGACAATACTGTCAAGTGATCCACGGGCGTGTATGTGTCATGAGACCTAATACTGTCCCTCGCCATCCTTCCTAAACTACCATCCGAGAGTATCTCCAAAGGGCGCTGTTGGACAATGCTGTCAAGTGATCCACGGGCGTGTATGTGTCATGAGACCTAATACTGTCCCACGCCATCCTTCCTAAACTACCATCCGAGAGTATCTCCAAAGGGCGCTGTTGGACAATACTGTCAAGTGATCCACGGGCGTGTATGTGTCATGAGACCTAATACTGTCCCACGCCATCCTTCCTAAACTACCATCCGAGAGTATCTCCAAAGGGCGCTGTTGGACAATACTGTCAAGTGATCCACGGGCGTGTATGTGTCATGAGACCTAATACTGTCTCTCGCCATCCTTCCTAAACTACCATCCGAGAGTATCTCCAAAGGGCGCTGTTGGACAATACTGTCAAGTGATCCACGGGCGTGTATGTGTCATGAGACCTAATACTGTCCCACGCCATCCTTCCTAAACTACCATCCGAGAGTATCTCCAAAGGGCGCTGTTGGACAATACTGTCAAGTGATCCACGGGCGTGTATGTGTCATGAGACCTAATACTGTCCCACGCCATCCTTCCTAAACTACCACCGAGAGTATCTCCAAAGGGCGCTGTTGGACAATACTGTCATGTGATCCACGGGCGTGTATGTGTCATGAGACCTAATACTGTCCCACGCCATCCTTCCTAAACTACCATCCGAGAGTATCTCCAAAGGGCGCTGTTGGACAATACTGTCAAGTGATCCACGGGCGTGTATGTGTCATGAGACCTAATACTGTCCCTCGCCATCCTTCCTAAACTACCATCCGAGAGTATCTCCAAAGGGCGCTGTTGGACAATACTGTCAAGTGATCCACGGGCGTGTATGTGTCATGAGACCTAATACTGTCCCTCGCCATCCTTCCTAAACTACCATCCGAGAGTATCTCCAAAGGGCGCTGTTGGACAATACTGTCAAGTGATCCACGGGCGTGTATGTGTCATGAGACCTAATACTGTCCCACGCCATCCTTCCTAAACTACCATCCGAGAGTATCTCCAAAGGGCGCTGTTGGACAATACTGTCAAGTGATCCACGGGCGTGTATGTGTCATGAGACCTAATACTGTCCCTCGCCATCCTTCCTAAACTACCATCCGAGAGTATCTCCAAAGGGCGCTGTTGGACAATACTGTCAAGTGATCCACGGGCGTGTATGTGTCATGAGACCTAATACTGTCCCACGCCATCCTTCCTAAACTACCATCCGAGAGTATCTCCAAAGGGCGCTGTTGGACAATACTGTCAAGTGATCCACGGGCGTGTATGTGTCATGAGACCTAATACTGTCCCTCGCCACCCTTCCTAAACTACCATCCGAGAGTATCTCCAAAGGGCGCTGTTGGACAATACTGTCAAGTGATCCACGGGCGTGTATGTGTCATGAGACCTAATACTGTCCCACGCCATCCTTCCTAAACTACCATCCAAGAGTATCTCCAAAGGGCGCTGTTGGACAATACTGTCAAGTGATCCACGGGCGTGTATGTGTCATGAGACCTAATACTGTCCCACGCCATCCTTCCTAAACTACCATCCGAGAGTATCTCCAAAGGGCGCTGTTGGACAATACTGTCAAGTGATCCACGGGCGTGTATGTGTCATGAGACCTAATACTGTCCCACGCCATCCTTCCTAAACTACCATCCGAGAGTATCTCCAAAGGGCGCTGTTGGACAATGCTGTCAAGTGATCCACGGGCGTGTATGTGTCATGAGACCTAATACTGTCCCACGCCATCCTTCCTAAACTACCATCCGAGAGTATCTCCAAAGGGCGCTGTTGGACAATACTGTCAAGTGATCCACGGGCGTGTATGTGTCATGAGACCTAATACTGTCCCACACCATCCTTCCTAAACTACCATCCGAGAGTATCTCCAAAGGGCGCTGTTGGACAATACTGTCATGTGATCCACGGGCGTGTATGTGTCATGAGACCTAATACTGTCCCACGCCATCCTTCCTAAACTACCATCCGAGAGTATCTCCAAAGGGCGCTGTTGGACAATACTGTCAAGTGATCCACGGGCGTGTATGTGTCATGAGACCTAATACTGTCCCTCGCCATCCTTCCTAAACTACCATCCGAGAGTATCTCCAAAGGGCGCTGTTGGACAATACTGTCAAGTGATCCACGGGCGTGTATGTGTCATGAGACCTAATACTGTCCCACGCCATCCTTCCTAAACTACCATCCGAGAGTATCTCCAAAGGGCGCTGTTGGACAATACTGTCAAGTGATCCACGGGCGTGTATGTGTCATGAGACCTAATACTGTCCCACGCCATCCTTCCTAAACTACCATCCGAGAGTATCTCCAAAGGGCGCTGTTGGACAATACTGTCAAGTGATCCACGGGCGTGTATGTGTCATGAGACCTAATACTGTCCCTCGCCATCCTTCCTAAACTACCATCCGAGAGTATCTCCAAAGGGCGCTGTTGGACAATACTGTCAAGTGATCCACGGGCGTGTATGTGTCATGAGACCTAATACTGTCCCACGCCATCCTTCCTAAACTACCATCCGAGAGTATCTCCAAAGGGCGCTGTTGGACAATACTGTCAAGTGATCCACGGGCGTGTATGTGTCATGAGACCTAATACTGTCCCTCGCCACCCTTCCTAAACTACCATCCGAGAGTATCTCCAAAGGGCGCTGTTGGACAATACTGTCAAGTGATCCACGGGCGTGTATGTGTCATGAGACCTAATACTGTCCCACGCCATCCTTCCTAAACTACCATCCAAGAGTATCTCCAAAGGGCGCTGTTGGACAATACTGTCAAGTGATCCACGGGCGTGTATGTGTCATGAGACCTAATACTGTCCCACGCCATCCTTCCTAAACTACCATCCGAGAGTATCTCTAAAGGGCGCTGTTGGACAATACTGTCAAGTGATCCACGGGCGTGTATGTGTCATGAGACCTAATACTGTCCCACGCCATCCTTCCTAAACTACCATCCGAGAGTATCTCCAAAGGGCGCTGTTGGACAATGCTGTCAAGTGATCCACGGGCGTGTATGTGTCATGAGACCTAATACTGTCCCACGCCATCCTTCCTAAACTACCATCCGAGAGTATCTCCAAAGGGCGCTGTTGGACAATACTGTCAAGTGATCCACGGGCGTGTATGTGTCATGAGACCTAATACTGTCCCACGCCATCCTTCCTAAACTACCATCCGAGAGTATCTCCAAAGGGCGCTGTTGGACAATACTGTCAAGTGATCCACGGGCGTGTATGTGTCATGAGACCTAATACTGTCCCTCGCCATCCTTCCTAAACTACCATCCGAGAGTATCTCCAAAGGGCGCTGTTGGACAATACTGTCAAGTGATCCACGGGCGTGTATGTGTCATGAGACCTAATACTGTCCCTCGCCATCCTTCCTAAACTACCATCCGAGAGTATCTCCAAAGGGCGCTGTTGGACAATACTGTCAAGTGATCCACGGGCGTGTATGTGTCATGAGACCTAATACTGTCCCACGCCATCCTTCCTAAACTACCATCCGAGAGTATCTCCAAAGGGCGCTGTTGGACAATACTGTCAAGTGATCCACGGGCGTGTATGTGTCATGAGACCTAATACTGTCCCTCGCCATCCTTCCTAAACTACCATCCGAGAGTATCTCCAAAGGGCGCTGTTGGACAATACTGTCAAGTGATCCACGGGCGTGTATGTGTCATGAGACCTAATACTGTCCCACGCCATCCTTCCTAAACTACCATCCAAGAGTATCTCCAAAGGGCGCTGTTGGACAATACTGTCAAGTGATCCACGGGCGTGTATGTGTCATGAGACCTAATACTGTCCCACGCCATCCTTCCTAAACTACCATCCGAGAGTATCTCCAAAGGGCGCTGTTGGACAATACTGTCAAGTGATCCACGGGCGTGTATGTGTCATGAGACCTAATACTGTCCCACGCCATCCTTCCTAAACTACCATCCGAGAGTATCTCCAAAGGGCGCTGTTGGACAATGCTGTCAAGTGATCCACGGGCGTGTATGTGTCATGAGACCTAATACTGTCCCACGCCATCCTTCCTAAACTACCATCCGAGAGTATCTCCAAAGGGCGCTGTTGGACAATACTGTCAAGTGATCCACGGGCGTGTATGTGTCATGAGACCTAATACTGTCCCACGCCATCCTTCCTAAACTACCATCCGAGAGTATCTCCAAAGGGCGCTGTTGGACAATACTGTCAAGTGATCCACGGGCGTGTATGTGTCATGAGACCTAATACTGTCCCTCGCCATCCTTCCTAAACTACCATCCGAGAGTATCTCCAAAGGGCGCTGTTGGACAATACTGTCAAGTGATCCACGGGCGTGTATGTGTCATGAGACCTAATACTGTCCCTCGCCATCCTTCCTAAACTACCATCCGAGAGTATCTCCAAAGGGCGCTGTTGGACAATACTGTCAAGTGATCCACGGGCGTGTATGTGTCATGAGACCTAATACTGTCCCACGCCATCCTTCCTAAACTACCATCCGAGAGTATCTCCAAAGGGCGCTGTTGGACAATACTGTCAAGTGATCCACGGGCGTGTATGTGTCATGAGACCTAATACTGTCCCTCACTGCCTACTCGATAAAGCCTTGATAATGAAGCTGATTTGCGAGTCGAATAAAAAGATTTGACGTTAATCGATGTATTTTAACATGACTGTAGATCAAACCAAACCTAGCATCTGTGAGATAGCCATTTGGTGCCTTTGGTGAATCACCACTCAGCTGTTTATGGAGTGTTTGCAATGTTGTTAGACAGAGACGTATGTTTTCACACACGATCCGCAGTATTAATGTCTTTTCTATCACCCGTCATCCTTTCTCGTAAATTGTTATATGTTTCATTTTTTCTAGCATCTGAGGCAATGGTTTCCTCAGTAGGTAATTTAACTGAAACCAATTGAATTACTTCTAAAAAGAGAAAACTATCGGTCCAGAGGCACAACACGCTTTCATTACAACCTTGTCGGCCTTCAAACCGGAGAGATGTGATTCCCACGAAATCACGGTTTGTTATCCCTGTATCATCCCCTGTCAGTGGTTATGGGGAGTGCCTCCAGTTCGGGGTCAGAGGGAATGGTCAGCAGGCCGATATTTGATATTTGTTGGAAGGCTAAGTGTCTGGACTGTTTCATGACCACCAATCTCGGACTTGAATACTTGTGTCAGTCTCAGAGGTCGCCGATTAAATCTAATGTGACTTCTTTGCGTACACACACATGTATCTACTTTGTGTGCTTCCGAGCAAATTTCAGACAGTGGTTGAACAATCTCTTTCATGAGTCATTGAGGAAAGTATTTATGTGGATTTCTGTTCCGTCATCTAGGTTTAAACGCCATCTATGTATGATTCTAACCGCTGCCAAATTACCAACTTACGCTGCTTGTTTCGTGCTATTGTCACTCCTGGTAACATCGTAGAGACAGTGTGGTCCTTATTTCATTTAGATTTAAAAGAGCCGCCCCACTTTCAGAACGAGTTTTGAGTGCTCTAACTTGAGCAACAGCTGTATTTCCTCAACTTAAATGTCGTCTCCGACATGGTTTTCTCATCTGTAATTACCACTGGACTACTAGTTATGGTAGGAACCGTTTGGCATTTGATTGTTTAAATTTAATAAAGATAATAAAAGCAGTCAGTGACGTCACAGTGATGAATAGTTATGGTGATCTTTAATGGCGTTTTACGCGGCGAGGATCGTTCTTACTATTTCTAAGGCTTCTAAAACAAACAGTTCATTCGGACAGACAGATGTATCCTACTCGTCTCCCCCTTTGGAGTGTGTATATGACAAAACCCGGTTTTCAGTCGTATATCAACAGTATTCCAGTTCTGGACGCTATATAGTGTTTTCACGATTTGTTGTACTTGGAATCGTACCAGGGATTTCGATGTGATAGTGTGACGTCTCCTTCGACCCTTCACAAAGCAATCCAGTTCCAAAGTAGTTCTGAATAAAATCCTTATGTAAAAGTTGATGGAAATTTCATATTTTCACGAAACCTATGTTTTGACTACATGTTTTTGACATCAAAAGAAAAGATGATATATGACTTTCCTTAATTTGTGCCAAGTCGTAACGCGAGTCTTCACATAACTACCTCCTACCTGACATAAAAGAGACATTGGACGTTGTTAATGGCAATTCTTATGCCATATGTAGATTACAAAGTGAGAGAGACTAAACGTACTTGGAACCATTTACCGATGACTCAACTTGATTGTCAATGCATTATGATTGTCAGTGAAGTGTGTTTTTTCTATTTTTTTGTTTGTTTGTTTGTTTTGGGGTTGGCTTTGTGTGTGTGTTTGTTTTCTAATTGTTGGGTTTTTTTGTTTGTTTATTGTTTCTTATTTTTACTTTGTTTTGGGGTTTTGTTTGTTTGTTTGTGTGGGTTTTTGTTTTGTTTTTTGTTTGTTTTAGTTTTACTACTGGGACAAGCGATGCGTATTCTGTTGGGTTAAGCGGCCATACACACATTCCACTTAGAATAGTGACTGCAATAGGCCAACAGTCTGACAGTGAATACTATGCAATTGGACTCACAATACGCGCTGTTGCATGTGTAAATGAAATGTTTGTGAAAGTCAATCTCGGTCGATATTTGGGATCAATCGTGAGACGGAAATAACCAGGATTACTGCAGTACGGACATTGATGCACCACATGTCGTGCACAGTTTGGACGTCCGCATGGCTACATGGGCGATCATGTGGGATTGAACTGGTTTAGCTCTTGGGAGGCGCTGCAATCGTTCTACTAGTTTAGGTAAACAGCTGTCTTGTCAGTTACATCACTCACATATGTGCGACAAACCGACCTATCGTTCTGCATGTTGAAATCACAAATGACAACCGATTCGTGTTGCCTTCTTACCAGAAATGCAGGTGCACTGTTTGATGTCGAATTGCTTGCTTACATGAGTAGTTATTGCCGATGAAGTGGAACAATATAGTCACATGAACGAGTAAAACTAATTTGAATAGTGAGTAAGAACATGCACAACCGTATGACATGTCCAATAACTGGTATACATAAAGTTGTTATACATAACTGATATAGATATAACACCTCGAAGAAGTTATACAATTAAAGATATTTAAGGAAACTGCAATTGACAGAAACTTCGACGAAGAACTTAATGTCACGACAAGTCGGTTACAACAACTTTGTCCACGTATAGATAGTTCTGGAACATCTCAAGCGTCTCGAGATTACTACGTGGACCCCCAAAGACTGTTTGTTATCTGAATTTGACAATATTTCATGTGATATGTTTCTTTTACATATATATCAATAAAGTTTAAATGTGTGAGGTTCATAGATCAGGACGAGAGCACTATCACATTACTATGTTAATAGTTACATTGGACATTGCGTTTAGAAAGACCGTACTTCAGTTGTTTGACACCTGCGCAGTGTGTAGCAGAAGTCTGGCTTCCGCACCCCGGTGCGATCGCTCAATCAAAGACTGACATTAGACGCAACACATTTCTGTTCCAACAATCAGCATATTCTCACCAGGTCGGTGCAGAACTATGGCAACTGTCGATGTTGAGGTTATAATTAAGTCGTGTCAGCGATTTGATTTCCTTTAGTAATATACTTGACAAACTCTAAGAATCCCGTGTTCTATCAATTCACGTCTACTCACTCATACAAAACATGGCCTCTCTGTTTATCTGTGTCTCTCTCACACACATACGCCACCCACTCACTCATGTGAAGAGTCAAGTCGTGTTTCCTTTTCCATACAGGTCATTTAATACCACTACAAATGCAAACACTAGAGTGTGGTATTTCAGAATTGACTGTCCCATCAAATGATACATCCGGTGTGGACTTCTGATGGGCCGGATAGTGAGTATATGGTGACTGTCCGTATAGTGATAGTGGTGACAGTGATTGTCCGCATATTGATGGTGGTGACACTGACTATCCTTGTGGTGATAGTGACTGTCCGTGTGATAATAGTGGTGATATTGACTGTTCTTGTGGTGATATTGACTGTCCTTGTGGTGATGGTGGTTGTACTGACTGTCCTTGTGGTGATGGTGGTGATAATGATTGTCCTTGTGGTGATGGTGGTGATGGTGACTGTCCCTGTGGTGATGGTGGTGATAATGATGGTCCTTGTGGTGATGGTGGCAATATTGACTGTCCTTGTGGTGATGGTGGTGATAGTGACTGTCCTTGTGGTGATGGTGGTGATAATGACTGTCCTTGTCGTGATGGTAGTGATATTGACTATCGTTATGGTGATGGTGGTGACAGTGACTGTCCTTGTGGTGATGGTGGTGATAGTGACTGTCCTTGTGGTGATGGTGGTGATAGTGACTGTCCTTGTGGTGATAGTGATTGTCCTCGTGGTGATGGTGGCAATATTGACTGTCCTTGTGGTGATGGTGGTGATAGTGACTGTCCTTGTGGTGATGGTGGTGATAATGACTGTCATTGTGGTGATGGTAGTGATATTGACTATCGTTATGGTAACAAGCCATGTCAATAGTGGTTGCTGTTTCTCTTCAAAGTATTATCTCCAACACAGAAGACATGATCTGTGATACTGCTTCTCATTAAAGTATGTTCTCCAACACAGAAAACATGATCTGTGATACTGCTTCTCATTAAAGTATGTTCTCCAACACAGAAGACATGATCTGTGATACTGCTTCTCTTTAAAGTATTATCTCCAACACAGAAGACATGATCTGTGATACTGCTTCTCTTTAAAGTATGTTCTCCAACACAGAAGACATGATCTGTGATACTGCTTCTCTTTAAAGTATTATCTCCAACACAGAAGACATGATCTGTGATACTGCTTCTCATTAAAGTATGTTCTCCAACACAGAAGACATGATCTGTGATACTGCTTCTCTTTAAAGTATTATCTCCAACACAGAAGACATGATCTGTGATACTGCTTCTCTTTAAAGTATTTTCTCCAACACAGTACACATGATCTGCGTGACTGTTTCTCTTTAAAGTATATTCTCCAACACTGAAAACATGATCTGTGGGACTGTTTCTCTTTAAAGTAAAGTCTCCGACACAGAAAACATGATCTTGTGGGACAACCAAGAGTGCAGGGCTGTATTCTGAGTCCTAACTTATTTTCACTTTATATTAATGAATTATGTCTTGAAATAGCTTCAAATGGATAACAATGTTTCCTGATCTAATAGAAATTGTGATGTTACTGTTTGCAGACGATGTCATTTTGGAGTCAGATACTGTGGGTGGTCTCCAAAGGCAACTAAATATTCTGAATGCATACACAAATGAATGGATATAATCTGTGAATCTAGATAACACTAAAATTGTGATCTTTAGGAAAGGTGGTCCAATAGCGTTGAAAGAAAGGTGGGTATTTAGTGGTCGGTTGGGCAATGTAGTGGATCATTATTCATATTTAGGAATGTGGTTTTCACATGCTATGAATTTGAACAAATGTACCAAGGATTTATCATTGCATACAAAGAAAGCCCTAATGAGTGTAATTTCAGTTGTTCATAGAGTTGGACCCATGCCACCTAAAATATTCTTTAAACTCTTTGATACCCAGATACAACCAATTCTATTATACGGCTCAGAGGTATGAGCATTCCAGTGGTATGAACGTTTGGAGAAGGTCCATTTATTAGCATGTAGGAATTTTCTTAGTGTTGGGTCTTCTATACCAAATTGTATGGTATATGGTGAATGTGGACGATAGCCCTTATATATTATTTGCCAAAATTAGATGTTTAAAATACCGGTTCAAACTTCTTCATATGCACGAAAAGCGTCTTCCTAAAATAGCATACAATATGCGTTTACATTTGGATAACATCGGGAAAAATACATGGGTATTATAAGGTATCTTCTATTTTCCCATGGTTATGGTTTCATATGGCTATGTCAGTCAGTTGGAAGTGTGGACATGTTTCTTAAGGAATTTAGAGCGCGGTCTGCAAATGTGTTTTACCAGGAATGGCATAAGATAGCTCACGTTGTTACAGAACTTTCAAGACTTTACTCCAACCAGAAATTTATTTATCAATACTCACGACGGAAACTTTAAGGAACCATTCTATGAAATATCGACTAGGTTTATTAGACCTTGTGGAAAATAAGGGAAGAAATGTGTCCATTGCAAATTCACTTTGTGTTTTTCTGTCCAATTTATTGTGACCGCCGAAAGAAATATATTAAAGATCATTTGATAAAGATGCCGCCATCGCAAGATTTCGTATATGTTTTAACTGCTAAGAACGGATCTCAAATATTAAACCTTTCACAACATGCATTAGTTAAAAGGAATGAATTGCTTACAGAACGTGTTACTCCATGTATGTAACTTTATGTACATACTCTCTTGTATATGGGCCGGAGGCCTTTTGTCCAATAAACCTTTTGACTTGATTGAGTACAGAGACATCCCAGTCCATGCTATGTACTCTGATCTTTGTCCATCAAAGCCCTTGGTATTACCCCTCTTCCACAGTCTTACTAGCTGTGACACAACTTCATGTATTCTTGAGTGTGGCTAGAAGACTGCATGGTCAGCATGGACAAGTCTACCTGACCTGCCAGATACACAAGTTCATGATCCTCAACACTTCGTGACTGGGTCAAGACACATGCAACAGACTGAAAGATTTGTTGGACTGATGTGCAGCAGAAGTTGTGGAGCCGTTGTGGCGCGTGAATGAAGCAAGGCATCTCCTTTTCACTACTGGAAGCAGGACATTGAAAAAAAATACGCCAACTTAAACAGCGTTGTTCCAACATTGGAAACGATCTATTCTGCAGACGAATTTCCTTTGTGAGCAGGCAACCATTGCCTACCAGGAAATCCCCGACTTCCGTGATTGGGATTGGCAGAAAGACGACAGCAATAACTGATAACCTGTGTGGCCCACCCACAGTGATGCTTCAGCAGCATGTTCTGTCCTACTACACTGTGGTTGCAAGACGGGCTGTGTGGAAACGTGTAAATGCAGTCGTGCTGACGTACGATGTAGAAATGCACAAATCGTGACAATAACTAGGTAAAATTGTTATTATCTATCAATGACAGTCATGTGCAATTTTTGTACGAATTCTAATGGGGTTTTTTCATTATATTTTCATTTTTTCGGGCAGCTCTCTAGATCTTTGTTTTCATAATAGCTTTTGTCACAATGGTTACAGTAAATTGATTCATGTATAATTGCAAAGCTCTTTTCATTATGTTTCATATGTGACACAACCATATACAACCATAGGAAAAAATTAAATCAGAGTGGCGGCCATTTGGCTGGGGGCGGGGGTCCAATATGGCAGCCACAGGGGGCGGCCATCTTGGCGCCCATCTGGAATCGAATTAGTATGCCTTATACTACCACTGTGCAGAATGTGGTGCTTTTGGAAGAATCTGAACCAAATGCTCTGAACATAGCCCTAAGCTCACTGGCAATAAGTCGTTTACGTGAGTAAACTACTTGAGTGTAATATACGGATGTTGTCAGAGTTACTGCAGTGTGATACACATACGTTCTTGCGTCTAATGACCACACGGATATTGCTACACCTCACTAACAGTTTAAGTGTATAGGATAGACAGGATAGAGGCACACGTCTCTGACAGGGACACTAAATAAAGAGCATTGACGTCTCTGACAGGGACACTACATGAAAAGAACTTACCTCTCTGACAGAAACACTACATGAAGAGCACTGACGTCAATGGAAGAAACACTACATGAAGAGCACTGACGTCTATGGCAGGGGGAAGATAAATGTTAGGTAGAGGGAGAGGAAAGATAAGAGTAGCGTTAGCTTTAGTGTAGAGGAAAGATAAGTGTTAGCTGCTGCTGATAGGAAGGTAAGTGCTAGCTTTGGGTTTGAGGGGAGATAAGTGTTAGCTAGGTGGCTGAGGAAAGATGTGTTAACTTGTGGGTGGAGGGAAAATACGTTTTAGCTATTCGAGGAGCAAAGATAAGTGTTAAGTAGGTTGTGGAGTAAAGATAAGTGTTAGCTAGGTGGTGGAGGAAGGATAAATGTTAGCTATTGGGTGGGTGGAAGAAAAGTGTTAGCTAGGGCAGAAGTAAAGATAAGTGTTAGCTAGGTGGTGGAGGAAGGATAAATGTTAGCTATTGGGTGGGTGGAAGAAAAGTGTTAGCTAGGGCAGAAGTAAAGATAAGTGTTAGCTAGGTGGTGGAGGAAGGATAAATGTTAGCTACTGAGTGGGTGGAAGAAAAGTGTTAGCTAGGGCAGAAGTAAAGATAAGTGTTAGCTAGGTGGTGGAGGAAGGATAAATGTTAGCTATTGGGTGGGTGGAAGAAAAGTGTTGGCTAGGGCAGAAGTAAAGATAAGTGTTACCTAGGTGGTGGAGGAAGGATAAATGTTAGCTACTGAGTGGGTGGAAGAAAAGTGTTGGCTAGGGCAGAAGTAAAGATAAGTGTTAGCTAGGTGGTGGAGGAAGGATAAATGTTAGCTACTGAGTGGGTGGAAGAAAAGTGTTAGCTAGGGCAGAAGTAAAGATAAGTGTTAGCTAGGTGGTGGAGGAAGGATAAATGTTAGCTATTGGGTGGGTGGAAGAAAAGTGTTGGCTAGGGCAGAAGTAAAGATAAGTGTTAGCTAGGTGGTGGAGGAAGGATAAATGTTAGCTACTGAGTGGGTGGAAGAAAAGTGTTGGCTAGGGCAGAAGTAAAGATAAGTGTTAGTTAGCAAGGTTGGATTGAAGATAAGAGTTAGCTAGGAGTAATATGTTAGCTACTGGTTGGGGATGACATGCCTTAGCTTAAGGTGTTGAGGGAAGATAAGTGATAAGTGTTAGCTAGGGATAGATTGAAGATAAGTGTTAGCTGGGGGTGGGGGGTGGGGGGGGGGGGGCGATATGTGTTAGCTAAGGGTGCAGGGATGATATTTGTTAGCTCGGGCGGGGGGAATAGGAGGGCGGAGATAAGTGTTAGCTTTGGTGTGGAGTAAAAGGTACAACCTAAAATGGGGGTGGGGACGGGAAGGGGAGTTGTCTTAGCTAAGGGTGGAAGGAGTGTGGAGGGACGGTTCCTGCAACGCGGATGAGGAATGGAGGAATTTATCCGATGGAAGAGATGGAGAAACACATTAGAAGAGGGAAGAAAGAGATGGTGAGAGTCCGGAGCTTCAGCCGCGTATCCCAGTCATCATGTTTATAATCCTTGAATTTGCTTAATCGTGTCAAGCTTTTATTAGAATCAATTATCAAATCCCTAGCGACAGATTTGAGAAGCACTGGAAACGTCTGTTCTCGCGGTGTATTTACGTACGCTGGCCATACAAATGCGTGTAGTCAACTGTCACAAACCATTCACTCACACAGATGATATCCTGATTACGTTGCAACATGAAGAACCAAATAATATTTATCTTCATGATTTGCCCAAATGATCACTGTCGTTAATTCTTGAAAACATAAATTTGATTTAGATCTGATACAATTAGACCGTAACGCAAATTTCACATTTTGTTATTCTGGCCATGAGAGAAGTCCAGGAAGTAACAGATCTTTAGAAGCTGTGCGCCATTATCAGGAAGTTTATTCTCCTCTTATTCGTTTGACCTGATGACTCTTGCAAGTTATCCACTGGCGTGTATGTTTCATGAGTTCTAATACTGCCCCTCGCTGCGTGCTGGACATCAATAAAGCCTTGATAATGAAGCTGATTTGCTAGTCGAATAGAAGCATTTAACGCTAAACAATGTGGTTCGACATGGCTGTTACCAAACCTAGCATCTATGAGATAGCCAGATGGCCACTGGCAAACCACCAATGCAGTGGGCTGGAGAGTGTTTGAAGTTTGGTAGTAGTAGAATTATGCTTTCACACAGGTACTTAACTTTCTTGTCAGATTCATGAGGGTATAATTAGTTACTTACCTGCCAGATACACAACAAAGTGTTAATTACGTAGCTGTTAGATACAACAGGAATTGCTAGCTACCTTCCTGTCTGTTACAACACGAATTGTTAGCTATGTACCTGACAGATACAACAGGAATTGTTAGCTACAAATACAACAGGGATTGTTATCGACTTCCTTGTCAGATACAACAGGCGTTGTTAGTTACTTTCCTGTCAGATACAGCAGGGATTATTAGTTACTTACCTGTCAGGTACAGTAGGAATTTTTAGTTACTTACCTGTCAAATACACTAGAGATTATTAGTTACGCACTTGTCAGATACACCAGAGATTGTTAGTTACGCACTTGTCAAATACAACAGGGGT
The DNA here is from genome assembly GCF_037392515.1 of Haliotis asinina. Lineage (NCBI taxonomy): Eukaryota > Metazoa > Mollusca > Gastropoda > Lepetellida > Haliotidae > Haliotis > Haliotis asinina. The sequence continues at coordinate 6,881,670 of NC_090282.1, forward strand.
TGTTAGTTACTTATTTGTCTGGTACACCAGGGACTGTTAGTTACTTACCTGTCACATCCTGACACGGAACATCGCTGTTGAAAGAATGCATGCTGTTTTCCGTTGCCAGGGTCTGAGATATCATGGTTTGCATTTCGTTGCAACCAAACAGGTATATCAAATGACCCTCCCCGTACAGGCAGACCTCGAGTTACCACTGCAACCCAAGATCCGTACTTCCGGGTACTGCAGTTGCGTGATCGTACACAGCAGCCAGGGTGCCTGGCCTTCAGAGTATATCAAACTGTACGGAACCGGTTGAAAGAGATTGGTCTGAGAGCCAGGAAACTCGACGCCGGGGACGTGTCTACATCGTGCTCAACATCTCCATTATCTACAAGTATCCACTTGGTTGTATAGACATGACCTTCTTCTAAACTGCTTAAACATTTCACGCATAAAGTGTTTATATATTATACATGTTTGAAATACAACATTTTCACAACAGATTACTCGTCTATGCGTTTCTTGTTTTAGATAGTATATATGCACATACCTTCAGGTGCCTTTTAAATGTTTCATAGCGAGACGACATGTATACATCACACGCCTTTTCAGTCTCCTTAGGTGTCCTGTCGATAGCAGATATAAGGACTAAGAGCACATCGTCAATTTTAGTGATCATGTGAAAGGAATCAACTCAATATTATTTTCAAACGAAAGTGGGCCTGACGTCTCACTTCACCTTACATCTCATCTAAATGGACCTGCATGAGGCAACTCTCCTTCCTGCAGCAACGTTATGCATCTCACCTTACTGGACCAGCCTCATACATCTCTCTTACTGCAACAACTTTATGCATCTCACCTTACTCTACCATCCTTAGATATCTCACCTTACTGGACCAGCCATATACATCTCACCTTCCTGCAGCAACCTTATGCATCTCACCTTACTGGACCAGCCTTAGACATATCACCTTACTGCAGCAACCTTATACATCTCACCTTACTGAACCTGCCTTATACATTTCACCTTACTGGACCAACCTTAGACATCTCACCTTACTGGACCAACCTTAGACTTCACTCCTTACTACAGCAGCCTTATACATCTCGTTGTTCGGTTCTCGGTGGCACCAGTAACACAGCTCTAAAGACACACGTGCCCAGGGGTTGGGGTCGTTGTTCGGTTCTCGGTGGTAAGGGTGACTTGTCGAACACGCACTTTACTCCTGCAGGTAGATATGCAGGGAACAGGCAGTTTACTCCTGCAGGTAGATATACAGGGAACACGCACTTTACTCCTGCAGGTAGATATACAGGGAACACGCACTTTACTCCTGCAGGTAGATATACAGGGAACACGCACTTTACTCCTGCAGGTAGATATACAGGGAACACTCACTTTACTCCTGCAGGTAGAGACATACAGGTAGATACATTAAGGTAGTCATGGATGTCCTGGTATCCCGGCCCACCCAGCCCAACCCATCCCACAGAAGGAAAGATCTTCGTCTTATTAATCTCCAGACAAAGGATTTTACCTGACAGAAGAAACATCTTGCAAATAATGATAATGAAACTTTAAACGATTTTGCATAACTGGGCCGACTGAAATGTGTCGTCATCTGGAAATTATTCCAATACCTTAGTGAGTCGTTTTTAGAATATGTCAAGATTTGTATGTATATCCACATAAATGTTTGAATTCGCATGGATTTATTTGCTCAAACAGATGTGTATATATACGTTTCTTAAAATGACACATAGAACTAAGTTTCCATTTGGGATTTTTCAGCAAAACATCACGCAAGAAAATATTTTATTACATTAATGGTAATGAAAACATTCCTACTTCTTGATACAATGTTTATAAGTCAATATGATTCGTTAAAACCAAAATTATTGTTGTTACGGGAAAGATCTGTTTGTATCAGGAAAGACAAAAAATGTCGCTTAACAACGATATGAACATCAATATATTGGACCAAAAGTGTGAGTTTAGTGAGTTTCATGTAATGATCACACCTAATAATAACAGTGACAAATATATTCAGATTCGGTATTCAAACGCGGAAACTCAAACGTTAAGAAAACTATGATTTGAGGTTCAAATACGGACAACATTTTTTGTTTTTGTTTTGTTTTAGTTGTTTATGTTTGTAAGTTACCCGGGTTCACAACGAGCACATAGTACATTAGAAGGGAGTTGAAATAATGCATATAGATATTATTCTTCAGGATCCCAAAATCTGAAAAATAGAATCAGATTCGGGATTCGAACCCCCAATCCAGAATCTGATTCTAACTTTCGTTCCTTTATCAGTTTTTAGCGTAACAAGAAAGACTGTTACGTGAAAGATGTACATCAACACAGATTACATTATTAACTAATTGATGCTACATGACAAATTTGGACTTTCCAAGTTTCCATTATGCCAACGTTCAATTGCAATCGAGAAAACATTTTTTTTGCAAAATTGTACATATACATGCAAAAGGAGTTTTACGGAAAACATGCTTAATAATCATATACTCCCAATCCTCATCTTCAAAGGACAATGAAAACTGCTTATTATTGCCGTTTCAAGCGCTGTAATCAAAACTCTAAATATATTTGTCCAAAATGAAACATGAATATACAAATGGTGACTGAATTTCCTTTCGTATCTGAAAAATAGCAATATATTTGAAGATATATATATCATGCAGGGACTAGAATTCCTGCATTTTTACCACAATAGGTTTTAGTATATGTCCGGATTTGACGGACGCTCATACATATGCATGGGAACTTAGAACTGAACGGTATTAACAATTATAGAGAGATAACGTTTGTATGAACTGTTTTGTTGCTATTTTGAAAAATGGATTATGTTTGCTAATATTCATGAAAAAGTCCTTGAGACAATACATTTGTGGTCTCTAACAACCATTTGAGAACAGATCCGCACGTTTAGCTCATATCACCGAGTGTTCGTGTTCGAATATGAACTTCATGACCAATCAACCACTTCAAAATTTCAGTTTGCATTAAATATATCATGTTTACAAGTTACAATGTGTCTGAATATAGCAGAAACCGTTTTGAATGTCAGTTTGTCAGAATGGGGAACAGGATAGCTGATAAAGTTACATAAAGGTGCAACACAGAAAAGAGCTAATTGACACAAGTACTGCTGTAGATCATGGTTCATGAGCAATCCTTGCCTCTTCCGTCCTTAAGGTTAGCGTTGATAGTAACACGACTGGATACACCAAAGTCTTTCCTAAGGCATCAGATCCCTTTTCCGATTACTGGGGCTTGGTACCCTTTCAAACCAAGCCTCTCTTTAAGATCTTACGGTTAGAGGTATGATACGGGCCGACTATCTAGATCAACGAGTAGAAATGTGGAAAGTCGGTACAATTTTGTAGACTTGTGTTTTTAGGGAAATGATTCCTGCGTCGCGTGGAAAGGTAAACAAGGTTTCACTGATGACTAGGAACTAATTATCCGTGATAGTGCCCGTGGTAGGGCGTTGGCTCATTAGCCTAGATTAGCTCAATGCTGACAATCCCTTATTCTCAGACGTTGGTTCATAGCTACATGTAAAATGAACGAAAATAGGAAGGGGTTGCTATTTTACTATCGAACCAATGTCTGAGATCAGTTGTTTATGTTCCACTAGTGCTCAGTTATATTTAGGAACATTTATTTTGTCGTTTGCCGATAATATGATGTTTTTCTCAGAGTCAGTAATTGGTCAACAAAGGCAAATTAATGCTTTACAAACCTTCTGCAACAAGTGGGCCTTAAATATTAACCTTGACAAACGAAAAATTAGGATAATGGTTTTCTTTATTTATTTATTTTTAATCTAAACTGTTAAAATCGGAAATATGGGCATATACATCAACTACGCTTGAAGTTGTTACATGTTTTAAACAGACTTTATTCACAATGTGAAAATGATTGGGGACAAGTTCCTCCAACTTAGAAAACCCCTTTCCAATTCAGATTATAATTATAAAATCACTCTCTACATTCTACAAGTACGTTGATGTATCATATTTTAGAAATTGGTCCCTCTCTGCCGAAAACATTTCATTTAAGGCAAGGAAAACATGAGTGTATATTACAAAATACCTTTATAGCTCTAAAGACAAATGGTATCTACTTAAAATATTCGACTGTAAGAAACAGCCAACATTATTATATGGGTCAGAATTATGAGGCTTTCACAAACATGATGACTGCTTGGAACCGTACACACATCAGTCACACAGTATGTGCACATACACCATACACACATCAGTCACACAGTATGTACACATATACCATACACACATCAGTCACACAGTATGTACACATGTACCATACACACATCAGTCACACAGTATGTGCACATATACCATACACACATCAGTCACACAGTATGTACACATATACCATACACACATCAGTCACACAGTATGTACACATATACCATACACACATCAGTCACACAGTATCTACACATATACCATACACACATAAGTCACACAGTATGTACATATAAACCATACACACATCAGTCACACAGTATCTACACATATACCATACACACATCAGTCACACAGTATGTACACATATACCATACACACATCAGTCACACAGTATGTACACATGTACCATACACACATCAGTCACACAGTATGTGCACATACACCATACACACATCAGTCACACAGTCTGTACACATGCACCATACACACATCAGTCACACAGTATGTACACATACACCATACACACATCAGTCACACAGTATGTACACATGTACCATACACACATCAGTCACACAGTATGTGCACATGTACCATACACACATCAGTCACACAGTCTGTACACATACACCATACACACATCAGTCACACAGTATGTACACATGTACCATACACAGTATGTACACATATACCATGTACACATGTACCATACACATATCAGTCACACAGTATGTACACATATACCATACACACATCAGTCACACAGTATGTACACATGTACCATACACATATCAGTCACACAGTATGTACACATACACCATACACACATCAGTCACACAGTATGTACACATGTACCATACACACATCAGTCACACAGTATGTACACATGTACCATACACACATCAGTCACACAGTCTGTACACATACACCATACACACATCAGTCACACAGTATGTACACATGTACCATACACAGTATGTACACATATACCATGTACACATGTACCATACACATATCAGTCACACAGTATGTACACATATACCATACACACATCAGTCACACAGTATCTACACATATACCATACACACATCAGTCACACAGTATCTACACATATACCATACACACATCAGTCACACAGTATCTACACATATACCATACACACATCAGTCACACAGTATGTGCACATATACCATACACACATCAGTCACACAGTATGTACACATATACCATACACACATCAGTCACACAGTATGTACACATATACCATACACACATCAGTCACACAGTATGTGCACATATACCATACACACATCAGTCACACAGTATGTACATATAAACCATCAACCACATAGTATGTACACATGTACCATACACACATCAGTCACACAGTATCTACACATATACCACACACACATCAGTCACACAGAATGTACACATGTACCATACACACATCAGTCACACAGTATGTGCACATATACCACACACACATCAGTCACACAGTATGTACACATATACCATACACACATCAGTCACACAGTATGTACACATGTACCATACACACATCAGTCACACAGTATGTGCACATACACCATACACACATCAGTCACACAGTCTGTACACATGCACCATACACACATCAGTCACACAGTATGTGCACATACACCATACACACATCAGTCACACAGTATGTAAACATGTACCATACACACATCAGTCACACAGTATGTACACATGTACCATACACACATCAGTCACACAGTCTGTACACATACACCATACACACACCAGTCACACAGTATGTACACATGTACCGTACCCACATCAGTCACACAGTATGTACACATACACCATACACACATCAGTCACACAGTATGTACACATGTACCATACACACATCAGTCACACAGTATGTACACATATACCATACACACATCAGTCACACAGTATGTACACATATACCATACACACATCAGTCACACAGTATGTGCACATACACCATACACACATCAGTCACACAGTATGTACACATGTACCATACACACATCAGTCACACAGTATGTACACATATACCATACACACATCAGTCACACAGTATCTACACATATACCATACACACATCAGTCACACAGTATGTACATATAAACCATCAACCACATAGTATTTACACATACACCATACACACATCAGTCACACAGTATGTACACATGTACCACACACACATCAGTCACACAGTATGTGCGTATATACCGTACACACATCAGACGCAAAGTATACACATATATGCCATATACACATCCGTCACACAGTACGTACATATAAACCATCAACCACATAGTATGTACACATATACCATACACACATCAGTCACACAGTATGTTCATATAAACCATCAGCCACATAGTATGTACACATATACCATATAAATATCAGTCACCAGAGTAGGACATTTACCCATGTATGATATTTTCAATGTTACATAGCGAGAATTTAAAATGATCCGGATAAATTGAATAGGGGTGGGTTGGGTGGCGAGGTGGGGGTGAAGAGACTGCCATTGACGCTGCTTTAATATATGTTTATCCTACATTGTAGTATATGTACTCAGTAGCCTTGCAAGTCATCATGGGCTTCATATTACTTGTCTTTAAAGGTCAGATTAAGTTTCTATTTCTGAGAGTCAATAACAGGTGTTTTGAAATCGGAGAAAAGACGATGATTCATATTATTTCCCAAGCATCTACTGTTTGTTTTTCATAAGATCGCTGATGATACACGTGTTCATCAGCTACTTGTCGGAGTTAATTGGGAAAAAGAATGTATACGTCTCATATATCAAAGGCAAACTGATAGTACAGAATACCAATATCAAATATCAGTTTTTTCTATGATATAATTATTGCAGTAATGCCTAAAATCAATGGCTATGATACTTTACAATTATCACTACATTTCATGATGAGCAGCCAGACAGATAAGAAACTAATTCTTCATCCTTTTCAGTTTTAGTCTTCTGCGCACTGACGTATTTTACAGGCATTCAGTAAAATGATCTTTGCTGCCTGCCCATGTTACTATGTAAATGTTTTATTCATCTTTAACTTCTTTTGAAGAAAAATGGCACACAATCTTACCTTTCTCGCTATATCTGCAAATGTCATTCATTTTCTCGCGAAAGGTCAAAATAGGTCCGCACTCATTCAAACGATGATCGTATTGAACGTAAAAAGAGATGGTGGTTCCGCATGTATTGACTTCTCCGATTATGGACAGATCATTTCATTTTTATGAAAAACAAATCAGTATGTGTATTACAGAACATAATTCTTGGACAATGTTTGGCTTACTCCTGAAATTGTTTCATGTACTGTTTTATTGGTTTGTTTGTTTGTGACACTCAGCTTGTGGTCGCATTGCGCATGCTCAATACGTTCAACGTTTGAACGAGTGTAGACCCATTTTGACCTTTGTTGTAGGTCCACGTTCATAATCTGAAACTCCATCCCACGGCTAGCTTCCTTCATTGGTGTGGTATCACTTTCAGCTTACTGCTTTCACTGTCCACTGAACTCGTGTTTCCACCATCTCCACACCCTGAGAATGTTTGAACAGCTAACTCACTGCATTAGGTTTCATGGACAGTAGGATTTCTGCAATGACGCAACGGTATTCTTCCGTTATCGCCGAGTGCGTTCAGTTACAGCAACACGTGATTCTCCAAGATATTCTCACAAAGAATTCGGTTAGCGTAAGATACTGGATGCCAAGACGATTTTAGCAACATCTAAACTTGGAGGGTTTGCATGCTTAATGAATAGGGATTTCGATTCCCAAATCAACCAGCATCTCTATAGCAAAAATCGGCCATAATACCGAGACATGTAAACCGTAGCCAGCGTCATCGTCGTCACGTACTCAACATAGCTGACCAATACAGATCGCGTTAAACAACAGGGACCTAACAACATATCAACAATGAACAGTGGACATGAGAAACTATGTGTTGTTCTCAAGACAAGACAGTAATGATAGAAAACCCGCACGCATAATGGCTATGACGAATATCTAATGTCTGCACGTTTAACTGATTTTGTTTGAATTCCTATTTTTGACAGGCATGAATGTGTTAATTGAAATGTGTTGATGGACAACATCTCCCAGGAAGGTACGTACACGTTTTGACAACGAGCAATAACAAAATATAACTTGTTAGGGTTAGACTTTAACGAATCAAATCAGAAAGGAAACTCCAAGGTGTGTCCAATATTTTAGTTTTCTTTTAATAGTTATAAGACAACACAGGGGGTGTCGTGTAAAACACATTACATGTGGAAAACAGGGTTCCTTTACGTCGGTAGTTCACTGCTGTCAAGCCGTAACATAATGGGAATGTATATAAACTGTAAGATTCTATCAGAGATTTAATGTGATTATGTCTTGATGAACTCTTTATAGGGGTGCCAAAGGGTTCTGATACCACACTCCTCTACATCTTCTATACTAACAGCAGACTGGTTTTCTGTCTGAACATACACTACCGGACAAACGAAAGTAAACACTTTTTTCCTTTCAAAGTACACCCTTTAAAACCCCTAAATCACAAATATTACCATTTTAGCGAAGTCGCACAAGCACCGCAAAAGTCATCCATATCACGTTTGTCACATCGAAAAATAATATTGTGTTTCTTTCTTTTTCTTCAAACATCAGACATGCGTGCATACTGTATTTTTCTCGGTGCTTTCATTGACATATCTATGCATAGGTTCCTGATATATGCCGCTAGCAATCTTTATGGAACCCCGACCCTGCTTGAACAGGTACGTCAGTTGACAGGAAGGCCTGGTGGATCATTGATCATGGCTCCAACCTCTGGTGAGCCTTGATGAAACTCGACCTTGTTCTGTTTATGGAATAGTATGCGTAGAAGGTAAGGCCTACACATGCCAAACTATAATGAAATAGTGCACCCGTAGCAGTAATAATGTTAGGGATGGTTGTTATGAGACTGGACAACGTTGCAGTGAAGTATACTTTCCACTGAGACAAGTTGGAATGTTTGCAGATGGTACTCGATGACACCATCCGATGGGAGGACCACCGATATGCCCTGTTATTCGGTTACTCCATTTCGTAAATAGATGATCAAGGCAGATTTAAATATTGCTATAAACGTGTGGTTCCACTGCATTCTATTGTTTTCTTGGTTGCTTTTTCATCGCAACACTTTCCCATAATGTAAACGAGTATAGGCCAAACAAACAGGTGTTTGATACTACGGACAACGTCCCAGGCACGATCACGTGGAATCAGACAGGAAACCGTGCTTGAACACTTCATTCATTTAGCGGGCAAGAATAGACTGCTTGAGACGTTAACCGGATTCCCAGTGAGGTGTCATGCAACCGGGAACCTGTTCAGGTCATCCTGTCGTCATCTGTATTTGACAGGTCTCTTGGATTGGAGCAGATTGCAACCTGGGAAGCGAAAGTCGCACGTCGTATTGCCAGTGATAGCACAATGACAACACAAGGCGTAATGAACTAAGGACATTCAAAATCAGCTCATAATTCCAAATTTCCAAATATCCGAGAGGATCCAAGTTAAAATTAATCTTCTGCAAACTGTTTGCATTGAGAGGCGATGAAGAGATCAGATGGTCGGGCTGTCAGACTTATGTCATCGTATCCCACCATGATCATGATGTCACTCACTGGATTCTCGGGCTGGATAGACCACCGTCATAAAGCTGTGAAATTAATGACTGCTGCGTTACGCAACGAAAAAATCGCTATTTCATCATTCGCAATATTCGCAACAATATTTTTTCAAGAGGTTCTGTGGTAAACATGTGGAGGAAATTTCCTAATTTGATACATGAGTGACAAAATAGATATCCAGTGCACTTCCCTATTTCGACTTATACCATATGTTCGAAACTGTTTCAGTTGAACAATGGTGATTTTGCAGGGATACGCTCACCTTTTCGATATTAATATAATATTTCCACTATTACATAGTGATTCGCAAATACATGATATGTCGCCGTATCGCATGCTATCAATCACTAGATTGTCAGACCCGATTTGTTTACAACACCATGCAGTTGTATTACTGCTGATATCTGCTCATGATGTAGTCACATTTTACAAGCAACTCTGCTTTTGGGAGAGATTTCTCAAGAATATGGAAAGGGTTTTGTGTAAGGATTAGAGTAGTGTTTAAGATATTGGTTATATTCATCTTCATAGTATCCAATGTTGCTGGGCCCAGGGATGGCGAATGCTGACACAAATTAAAAATCTGAGTAGGGGATTGTTGGTCAACAATAGCGAGGAGTGATGGTATATCTGGTCACGGTTCTGTATGCAGGCCGAAAATAGTCCACAGTAAACTTCAGTGAGTTCCATCCGTCGTCTACACGCGCAGATGTGAAGGCGTAGTCATACCTCCTGAAAATTGATTCCTCGTGGACTGTCTGTTCATTTAGGGAGACGTGACATCGTCATCACCATCATCATCATCAACAACAACACCAACACACAAACACAGCTTATACTTCTAACATTTCGGTTTAATCAGACGAGATCGATATCCCAACCGGGAATAGTCATCGTCTCGAGGCAGAACAGATCATCGTCTCAAGGCAGAACAGATCATCGTCTCAAGGCAGAACAGATCATCGTCTCCAGGCAGAACAGATCATCGTCTCCAGGCAGAACAGATCATCATTATTCGACAGAACAAATCATCGTCTCGAGGCAGAACAGATCATCGTCTCCAGGCAGAACAGATTATCATTATTCGACAGAACAAATCATCGTCTCGAGGCAGAACAGATAATCGTCTCCAGGCAGAACAGATCATCGTCTCCAGGCAGAACAGATCATCGTCTCCAGGCAGAACAGATCATCATTATTCGACAGAACAGATCATCGTCTCGAGGCAGAACAGATCATCGTCTCAAGGCAGAACAGATCATCGTCTCCAGGCAGAACAGATCATCATTATTCGACAGAACAGATCATCGTCTCGAGGCAGAACAGATCATCATCTCGAGGCAGAACAGATCATCGTCTCTTCAGAACAGATCATCGTCTCGAGGCAGAACATATCATCGTCTCTAGGCAGAACTGATCATCGTCAACACGATGAAAATGGGGCTGTTTAAGAGGGCTGGTGAACCAGGCACACATTCTGCTTTTACGGTTTCTAAGAAGTGTTTAAATTTTAATTTGATCTATAGTAATATGACTGTGAAGAATTTCGAATACGTCCCAGAATGACTTGCCTGGTACAGATCAACTGTCACAGACCGAGTATCGACACATCTGCCCAACTCAAGAGCACAATCCTCTCTGGCTTGTTTGAAATCCCACAGAGTCAGACTGATTTATATCGCTAAATACCGACTGACACGGCTGCAGGCATTAAAGCAAACTCAACATCAGCTTAAATGCAGCTTTGAAATTGAAAGGCAATATCTCATTATTCAACGTAATACACTGACGCTGTAGAAAGAAGTACTGCTACCGGGAACACTGCGGAGTCCGGGCCGTCAGCGTCAGTGTCTGAAATAACCATCTTGTCATTTTCTAATTTGCTGGTATTATATGTTTGTAGACACTGCAGAACAGTGTTATATGTGTATAACACTGTTTATCTGAAAATTCTTTTGAAGACAGCAATGTCTTTTTGGCATGGGGACTCTCACATTAATCTCACATGACCAGCAGCAACAAGTCAAGATCATCTTTCTCGCTCAGCGCTACTGAAAATAGAAATCACTACAAATTAGTGATGATAGTTTTAATGTCGTGGTCCAAACATTGCTCTCGCGATGAACTTCAAACTGAAATCACAATATTTCGGTTTCCCCAAATTCTGTTTCCTGCGGTTAGCGATGCTTCCGTCTAACCAGATGATGCATGTCTTATCATCTGATTACGGTTCTACAGACAGATATGAGTGAGTGAGTTTAGTTTTACGACGCACTCAACAATATTCCAGCTATATGGTGGCGGTCTGTTAATAGTCGAGTTTCTACAGACAGATATGATGGCATACAGCAATATGTTCAACGTGTTGGACGTCTTCAGTGTACATCAGGTCAATATCGACATCGTACCTGTCGTTTATACACACACTGCATGCCGGGTCAGAACCCACGAGTGTGGCTGAAAATGTAACAAAGAGACATACCGAAACAGAAGTCTCATTAACCTATTCAGACAATGACTTTTTTCAGGGGATCCGAATTTTCCCTGGTGAAAGTGAAAATGGACACCACAAACAACTCTGGTTAAACTGAATTCCAATTCCTTGTTTCATAACAAAATGGCATTTACAAATGAATCATAATTTTAAACTTTAATAGCTTTGTCTTTCTATACTCCATGTCGAGGTTCAGGCAGCATACCTTAACTCTGGAATCACAGACTGCCCCTGTGTTATGAGGTCGTGAAATGATTCACAATGTATCTGGCTCATTGGTTAAACCTGTTATGTGTTTTTGTGCTTATTCAGCGTAGTTCTGTGACGCACAACGAGATTGATGTAATATCAGCTCCGAACCAGGCCGCCAAACATTTCTAGAGCCTCGTTTTGAGATCTCCACGATTTCCAGGTTTCCGTTTCTCAGAGCACGTGTTTGCTAGGATTAGAAGGAGCGTGGTGTTGCAATATACAAGTGCTTAGACTTATCAGATCATACTGATTAGTATTTATACATCCAGTTAAATGACAGTCTAAAAATTCTGGACTGGTTATCGGACTAAGTTATGCAATAGGACGGAACCTAGTAAGCAGTAAACGAGATTTTTCTGTAATCAATGTATTGGCTTGAGATCATACGTTAGTCGAGTCTCGTCGACTCGTGTAGAACTTTATTGATAGCATTTGTAATCTTTTCTTCAAATCCAGCTCCCCTCGGTAGTATACTATAAACGGGGAACTAAACGGCGTCCTGAATTCGTGAAGTAAGGCTTTGTTCCAAATCCAATACATGAAACTGTACGATCATCATTACCGCGTCATACTACCAAGACCTTACGCCTTGTGATTGCAAGAACGTTGTCTTAAAGAAGTGTGGGTGATTTGTTTGTTTGTCATGGCATTTCTTAAACAAAACATATCAATAACAATTTGAAACCACTTGCTGAGACGGATGAGAAAATCATCGTGCTCCAAATAATCTTGATTAAATTAGCTTCGTGGGTGGTGAAAGTGAATAATTAGAAAACTGTCGCACAAATCACACGCGGTCGGTAAACGTGCATTCAAGTATGAAGTAGCCGAAGAGCGTGGTACCAATATATCGACGGAGGACATCCGGCTGACTGTCAGCTACGTCACGCCTAATCACGAACATCAACGTGTTGATGAGCAAAGTAACAATGGTGCGTTATTATCTCTAAGAATGCAGGCCTACACCATTATCGAAGTCTATACATTATGAATCGTGTATTGATGTCATGGCGTATCCAGTCGTTGACTATGAATTCTCCACAACGGCCTTCATTAAGTATTTACGTTCGTGAAATAACGTACTGATGTTCCTGGAGAGTTTACAAACAAACACGTTTCGGCGAGTAAATTAACCACATGATACATGACACTTTCTCGTGTGGGTGTCAGAGACAGATTGTGTAATTCTTGATTCATTTAATATATAATCAGTCGTTTTATCCCACTCGTTCAACTAATCCTTTAATTACAAACTGGGGGAGATATGGTTGAAAAAAGTGTGTTTGGGAGATAAAGTTTGTGCAATGGAAAACGCGAAGCTGCTTACAATTAACCTCTGTCAGAGTAGCAATACACCTTGTCGACAATATTGTGTTTTAGAGCATCATTTTGTTCTGTTGCTAAGCGACAAATCACACTGTTCAATGACATTCTTCAAAGATACTGCGGAGACAGTTAGGCATGGTCAAAGACTATATTATATGTTGTGTATTGTGTATTTCAGAATCGTTCGTTTTCGTATCGACGTTACATACCATGCCTACTATAGGGCATATCAATCAAGCTACCCTATACGGGAATAAGTTATTTGGTTTAACCCCAATAATGAAAGATGTTCCGTTTTCATAACAAAAGCGGAAGACTTTCTGACAAGTGTACCAAAAGACCATAATCGGGCACATGATGGATTCTAAATAAGCTAATCCTGGTGCAACTAAGGTGTATAACTCATTCTTCATGTCTCCCGGACGCTGTTTCAAGAAACCTGGTTTCTGTCATAGCTGGCTATCGCCACTATGGTCAGTGAACAATGCAGACATAATGGATTATCACACGCGACTAAGTAAGCGGGAAAGTGTCATGGGTCACGTTCCTCCATTGTCTATAACGGTGTTGACGAGACTGAGAAATGCGCAGGGGGATTCACACCGCAGTCACTTAGCACGTCATTCTTTCAAGGTAAATGCTGAGAGACCCTGTCTCTTCAACGGCCGGTCTGCCAAGTTCACCTGTCTTCTTGGATACAAATAGTGCCTCGGCCAAGCCCCAGTGCTTCCGACAGAATGCTGCTGCTGAGCAATATTGGGTACTTCTAAACCAGCGTGGGTATATGGCTCTTGTAGGTGTAACATGACTGAAAATGCATTGTCGTAGTCAGCCAGAAAATATTCGTCAATGAGAGGACGTAATGTTTCAGAAGATTGATTGAATAATGTCCTGAATAGACTTGAACAGGCATGAATAGACAGGTGGGCAAGGAACAGAGCTGTGGGTAGCTGGGTAATCAGCAAACAAAGTTATGGGTAGACAGATGGTAAAAGAACAGGGCTGTGTGGTACCCTTAGCCTGGTTAAATGGTTTAGAGTCACATTGGTCCAGTATTGAATTTGCAATCATGGGCCTGCCTTCACAAGTCATTAAGGTAACCTTAGTGCAATGTTAAAGAAAGGGAGTTAATGTTAACCTTAGTTATTTTAGCTTCGTGAAAGGAGTCTCTGGAGTATACTGTTGTGATCCCCTCTAATAGAGGCTTAAAATCTGAATCCTATGTGATATTCCAGCAAGATACTTCAAGTTTAATGAAGTGTTTCGTG